>NW_015151002.1:32722-132917 GCF_000732505.1 Cyprinodon variegatus | reverse complement strand
AAGAGCAGAGATGAAGCTGCTCTGAGAGTGCGTTGTCAATGTTTAGCGTGCAGCAGACCGATTCTGAGAGACGGTGTGCAGGTTTAAACAATTCACATTCACATTCTTGAATAGGTACAAAACTTTAATATTTAATTGAAACAGGGTTTCCGCGGGTCATTAAAAATCATTAAAAGATCATTAGAAGATTGGCATTAAAATTCATTTAATGTGACTATTTTGGCATTTACATTTTTTTTATTTAAAAAAATGTTGAAAAAACAATTTCTTAAATGATATATATATTTGCAAATATGCAAATATATCGCAATATATTTGTGCTGAACTGCTTCCGGCTGATCGTCAAGCCGTATGTTCGGAAAAGACGCTCAAGGTGCAGAAAAATCTGTAGAATGGGGAAAATGCTAATTTCAACAAAAGTGGCTGGAAATTGAGGAATTGCAGCCTGCCGACAGTAAAGATGAAGAAGGAATTTGCTGTGTATATATGAGTCATGGGTACTTGTTGCATTAAAATTATTTTTAAGAGCATTAAAAGAGCATTAAAAAGCATTAAATTAGAGTTACTCATTCCTGTTTAAACCCTGTGAAAGTCATATGTAATGTGATCTATTAAATGAATAATTTATAAATAGATTGGTTGCATTTCCTGCATGTTCCTTTATTTCTGATAGAGAACCTGGAGCATTTATCGTGCTTTTATCGTTATCCAGGTAAAACTGCCTAGTTTATCGTTTTTTTGAGATATCGCCCAACCATACTTTATAGTCGGTAGTGATGTTCTGTTTGAAATGATCACATTGATGGGAGCAGGGACTTCTTATTTGTTAGCATCCTTTTACTCAACATCTAAGCAAAATTATCTTCAGCTAGGACAGTGAAATCCCAGTATGGTTGCTGGCTTCTGAAGGTGATATTTTGGGTCAAACAGTAGAAACGTAGACACAGCTCTGTCTTCCAGAGGAGGAATGATAGATGATCCAAAAACCCAAGTTGGCTTTGGATTGGATGTAGATATCTACAATTAAGCTTGTGACCAACTGAAAGTACTTAAATATCCTTAAAATCAAACTATGTCTTGGTCAGACGGAAGTACCACTGAAAGCAGTTGTCACTCAGACGCAGCACCTGGAGGAGGTGTTGGTACTCTCCAAACTGTTTCCATTTCTGGAGAATCTGGTGAACCTTTGGACGTTGACGCCAGCAGCTTTGTTCAGCTTTTCAAAGTAGATTTAACACTGCGACTCTCTTTATAAAACCAGGTGTGCCATATTAAGGTGGAACCAGCAAGCAGCAGATTCAATGGAGGTTTTCGTTAGCAATGCTTATTGTTGCCGTTATGTCAGGCTAGATAGGGTTCTACTAATTTGTTGCAGGAATTGGATTTGCTTTGAATGCAACATAAGAGCAGTCAAATATGCTGACAGAAATATGCAAGCAGTTTACTTATGTCTATGATAAGAATATTTAACATTATTTTTAACAGTTGGGTCCTACATTGACGGTAATGAGTATTTTGACATCACAATCAAACTTAACATCACATTCTTAGCTCTATTTGACTTGAAAAACGTATGCTACAAATAATCCATGAAAGATTAAACATGTTCATGTCCTTTTAAAGAAAATGCTCCTCTATTTATTCTTATCCATATCCAGCTTTACTTAAGTGTCTTCTGTTCATGTTATAAATTTACTTGAATAATGAAATGGAAGCTGCTCTCTGTCTTCAAAGGTACAAGAATTTTGGCTTCCCAAACCCAAAATTATTAATGCATCGATAAAGGATATTAATTTTCCATACATAGATATTTTGTGACTTCCTTGATCTAACCCTAATCCTCCTACTAATGAGGAGTTGCGAGCCATCAGAGTGTAACTCACCCCAGAAGAACCTCTCTGTCCAACAGGCCTCTTTGACAGAGCTGTTAGGTGCAGCTTGCAGACCAATTTATCAAATGTTAGTCTGCTGGATAAGATGGCCAAATCACTTTGCTCTCCTGCAGAAATTAAATTAAAATAGCAGACAATGACTGTGGGCTCCACACCCTCCAGTTATTGGCTCTCACTTTACTGGTGGCTGATTAGATTCTCAGGCAGAGCCACCATGCTCCAGTTTTCTTTGCCTCAGGTGGCCCCAAATCTCAGAGCTCTGAGCTGATCCTGTACCTACCTTTCTCTCCCCACCTACATGGTTGCATGAGCAGAGATACAGAAAGAGAGTAAGTAAATCACATTGTGCTGTAGGGCTGTTTTTATTGTGTGCTGAATACCTGGTTACTGTTGGCCTGAGTCCTTATCATTCCAAATTCCAATCCTTCCAAGCAGTAAGTGGAGGAAACGGTCTCCCACTAACTAGTGACTTGATACTAAATGATATAAAAATATCCCTGCAACATGTAATTGGGCAGCCCTATTCCCAAAGAATCATAAATTCCATATAAAGTAATTTTCTTTTACTCTATGCAACTCTTCAAATGGCACATTCACCCAATCACACCCACAATGAACATACACCATACATAGGACATAATGATGGGTATCCGGAATAGTGCCTTGCCCATGTGCTCAATGCTGTGTGGCAGAAATGGGGCTGGGATCAAGCCTTCAACTTACTGATGGTCAGGCATCTTCTCTTCCCCTTTATCCGTTATAGGGAAAAAACAAAAGAAACAGACTGAAGCCTGGTTCATATGCCCAGATTTTAAAATTGTTGGGTGGTTTTAAAAGCTTAAGGGACCCCACAGATGATGATTAACCTCTCCAAACCCACCGGGTACTTATTTCCTCAGTTGTTAGACCATGATATTTGGTATGTTTCTTTACATCGTCTTCTTCCCTACAAGACAAAAGTGTCCGCATCTTTGTATGAAGTGATTTGAGTCAGGGACAGTCACTTAAGTCTCACAAACGCTGCTTGCCTGTCAGCCAATGACGCACCGAGTAGAGCGATATAACGCCTCATAGTGTCCTACTGTTATTGGTTAAGATCACGTGGGCTGTATGGCTTTGTAGCCAATGAAGTAAGGTTTCAAAAAAGACTAGACATGGCTGGGTTATATGAAGCGGAGCGTTGTTACCGGCTTGCGTAGGAGTGAAAGACTGGATCAATGCGCGCAGCTCAAAGCTGAATAATAACAACGATACAAATTTTTTGAAGTTTGGATGCTGATTTAGTTTTATTACAATGCCTAAGGCTGAAAAAAAACAAACCAAAATACAGCTCAGATAAGGCACTGGTGCTTATTTTAGCTTGAAAAGCAGCAGTTTCACAATTTTTTATAGATCTATTTGTTAATGTAGATTTATAATTGTAACATTTTGTTATATACACTGATTCTGAAAAAAAAAGTGGAAAATACTTGCTTCATAAAAGTTTTGTGGCCATTAAAATGCTTCATTATTATTCTATATGTCAAATAGTTAAGTAAAAGACACAACTTGGCACTTTGGAGAGATTTGGAGATGCTGGTGACACCAGTAAAAACACCAAATACTAGTATATAAAACCAAATATTTTTACCACTAAGTTTTGACATTGGATCACAGCACTCACACGTTTCCTTATAACAAAATAAAAACCAGGATAATGGTTTAATCATTTGGATTTTCCAGATTTTCGATCGAAGCGTTCTTGACATCCAATCATTTGTAAAAGATCACAAAGGTTTAACTCCCCAATATCTGGAAAGGAATGTTTCGGGCAGAAGGTAAGAAGACTGAATTAGAGTCAATAAACAGCCTTCTAGCGAAAAACACTGATAGACTTGCGTGGTAGCCAATTTTCAATTTTTAAATTTTATGAAAAAATGTGTTAAAGTGAAATTCTCCTTCAGCTTTAGACTTAGTCAATATGGGAGGTTTAGAAATCAGCAAACATTATCTGCACCAACACAAAAACTCATAGCTATTCCTAAAGCCCAATTGTAAAGCTGTTATGTACCTAACTACAAGAGAAGTGAGAAATTTGTTCTCACTCCCACAGCTGGGCCAGCAAAATTATGTAATTTTGTCCTTATAGTCTATCTTAAGAGTTGTCTCTTCTTGCTCCCATCACATAATCTTGAACATAAAAAAAAAATCCCTCAGGGTTTCTGAGAACGAGTGTGTTTGGTCAGGAATCGGGTGGACACTACTGAGAAAAAGCAAAGATGATTTTCCACTTATGCACTTTGGTAACTCACTTTTTCTGTTATTCTTGCCATCTGAAGAACAAGAACAAATTTCTTGGTTCTCACAGAGTACGTGGCGAAGTTTGTACGACTCTTTCATTCTGGTCTTTTAAAAGAAGACCACATAACATGCGTTATGTCAGCCTTCAGAATTGGTGGAGGAGCAGATCAGATGCAATTTAGCAGATATTAATGTATAAAATACTGTACTAATAATAGCTTTTTGATGACTACCTTGTTTTATAGAGGAAAACTTTTGTGGCTGTTTGTTGGCAGAAGTAGTTAAATTATACTTGAAATCCACCCAAATGCTAAGCTGAAAAACAATCGCCTCTAACAGCTTAAATAATCTACGGTATATTGTTTATCACTAATTTACTAGTTAACTTTAAAGTCAAACGTTTACATTTTTAACCCATTAAGAGCCTGTCCCAAATGATGAGCTCCTCACCTTATCTCTAAGGGAGAGCCCAGCCACCCTGTGGAGAAACCTTGTTTCAGCTGCTTGTATCCTGGATCTCATTGTTTCGGTCATGATGCAGATTTCATGACCATAGATGAGGTTGGGAATGAAGACCGGCGAGTAAATGGAGAGCATTATAGTAACAACTGAAGCTATTCATCCATCGAACATATAATTATCAAGTCGACAAGATAATTGAACTCCTAAACTTGAGGCCGAAACTCTCCTCCAACTCTTTCCACACATACATGGGCGAAATTTTGATTTTCAGAAGTGCGGTAAAGTATTTTTTAATATAACTCTCCTATACAAGTTCAGAGTGTTTTCTAGTAGATCTTCTGTGTTTTTTTCCTCAACTTTCTCAGCGCTGTCACCATCCAATCACAGATCTGACTGAGTGGCGTATCAGATGTTTGTAAAGCGAGCTTCTCAGGAGTGACAGCAGTGACAGCCAATCACAGAAGAAAAGACGGAGGGCCAGTCAGAAACTTGTGGGTGGTCTAAACTCAGCTTCATATTCAGATTGAGCTGCTGTAGTTTTCCGCAAGGTCCTAGTCCTCGATAGTGACATGTTCCCCGTGTCCTCCCCCCTGTGTCCGTGCACACATAGCATGGGCTCTGGTATCCACCTCGTAAACAGGTTAAATATAAAAAAACTAGTTATCTGTCTTTGCAGTGCATTATTAAATTGTTAAATTTTCTACAATTTGCAGTTCTTGTAATTAACCCAACCTTGAATTTGCTTTTTTCTGCCTTGTCAGTAAGCGTACAACCCCTACTAGTGTAAGCACAACTTCACTGCTCTGGTTAGATCCGCTTAGCCCTCCATTTATCAAGCCGTACTGCATCACACGTACACATGTAGGGCATATTTCGCAGAAGATCTGTTGTTAAAACCAGACATAACCAGAAACAATTAGATGATGATGTTGAGTCATATCTGATCTGGCAAAGACAGATGGTGACTTTTGTGAAGGATGTAGAAAAACACCCAGTCACACTGCGTCTCCTTTCATCTTAACAAAAGTAAGACAACACCCTTTGGAGCTCGGGATCCATTCATGGTCTGTCCCTTTTCAAGTTAAAATCAAATGTGACGATGACACAATGGAAGTAGTAAACAACTGTCAGCTCCTATCATTTCAAGGACGGTTCATTCACACAAACACAGGACTATTTTTGTCCATTCATCAAATCAGCACATCATAAAAAACTTTGTTCTGAGTCACTGTTGTCTTACTGCTTTTTAATTTATAGATTAACTGTAAAGTTTTGGGTTTGTCTAAGATATAAGCAGTCACAAAGAGTTTACAAGTCGTTGATATCTGGTGCTAAACATAAATACCTGTCCTATTAATACCACATCATGACCTTAATGAAACGCATACATGAGGATGAACAACTGAGACTGGATTAATGGGCCCAACCATATTTCAGAGGTTTTATATGCATATCCATAGAATAAATGTTATCTTGGCTATACATTTAAATAAACAGCAATTCCATTGGTATACAGTAGCAAATAGAATCTGTCATTACCTCCTCTTGGTGACTGACCTACCCCCACCCCCGGTCATAAAGTAAGGAAGTTAATTAATTGAAGCCCCCCAAATCTGTTTTTGCAGCATCAATACAGCTGCTATTGAGTGCAAAAAAAACTGAAAAAAGTGATTTTAGATGTTAATTCAGGTGAAAGTGAAACAAACTAGTTGAAAAAAAGAAAGGATGGCAACAGTGCTTAAGAAAACCTGGCTTCATTTGTAGCTGAAGATCCTCTGTTGGTACTTCTGTGTGTAAATTACAAGATTTTGTTACCCATTGGTCAAGTGGCATAACAGAAACCCAACATAACTCTGATGAAAACAGTGATTACTGCCAGTAAACTGTTGGATAACCCTGCAGGAACAAGCAAACATAAAAAAGTTGATAAAAGGAAACTCTACTTCTAACTGCTTCAAAGTTTTTAATCCTTGAATTTAAGCTCATGACTGCTCATGACAAATTCACTTTTTTCACCAAAACCAGAATTACTAAAAGGGATGTTAAACCAAAATTTATTAAAACCCCATTTTTAATAATCAACAAATGCATTTTATCCCCCACTAAGCATTTCCAAGGTAAATACTATTCGACATATTTTTATGCATGTGAAAAACATTCCTGAGAAAATAATGACTATAATGAATTATATGAGCACCAGATTATTGTTGCTTTGCTTGTTTACTGTGCATCACAAATTAGATGATTCCCTGAGATCTATGGCAAATCCTAAAATATTTTTTCACTACATTTTTAAGTATTATAAGTATTATTTATTTGTTTGACTTTGGTTTGCCAAAAGACTTTAATACTTCTCCAGTTACAATTTAGTAACTTCTTTTTGTATTGAGCAATTTAAAGGTGAAAACCAGTAAAACTGTAGCCTGATGTAGTCCTACTCAATTCTATAGAATATGAGTCTGATACTGCTCCATAGAGCTGTGATTATGGGGCGTGTTTCGAACGAACCAGGAAAAAAAAATGCCTCTGCACTCAATTGGATAGACCTACAACCAATAAGAGCAACGGAGTGCGTGACGTATGTTAAGCGGCATAGTTGTTGTCAACAAAAATCAAAGCGTGCAGTTGCATGCCTAGAATAAGAAGATGAGCGTGAACGATTTTTGCGGGTGTTGCAAAAAAATTTATTTGCTGTCGATATCTTCTAGAACAGACCTAATAGCAGAATCTACACACCTCAACTCTCCAGCGGCAGCCGTTGTTGTTGTCACCCAAGCGCGCTTTGGTGACGTGGTTGATTACGTTACTGTTGATCATCTGTCCATCATCGTATAAAGCCCGCCCTGACAATTTGATTGGATCGCCAGATATTGAGCGAGCATACTCGCGCTACTATTGAGCAATGCCAGACCGAACTTCCCGACTTCAAACGTTGTGGGCGGGACTAAGTTCGGAATGGCACCCAGGCTAGTAAAACTGGCCTTATAATAATAAATACTTAACCTAAAAAATGTTGTTTTTTTTATTTATTTATTGTCAACTAGTAAAAACTGGCTGAACTGATGGTCAGTTATTTTATTGTCTTTATTTTCTTATTAACCCCTTAAGTCCTGAGGGTTTTAGGAGCAAATTTCGCCTGAAATTCCATATGTAATGTAAAGCAGGTACAGCTCCAAAACTATAAATCGGAAATACTGGTAGTTTGTATTTGTATGATAGAATGGCATTGATGAATATTTTTTAGGTGGAACCACTATTTTAAATGGATGAAAAAATGTTTCTCTCCCTAATTTTTTTTCCAAAATAAACACTGCAAAACACCATGAAAACTCCTTTGAAATTCTGAAGCCTTGGAATTTATAGATCCATGTCTTGAATACAACTCAAGCAAATTTGGACTGAATAAATTGAAGCATGTTTCTTCCAGAAAGGTTTTAGTGGGCACAGTGGTGCCAAACGTGGCCAAATTGTGCCAAATGTATTTTCTCACTGTGGTGGATCCTTCTACCTCCACAACAAAATTTGTGTAATTTCATAATTCTGCAAATGCAGATCAGCTGGAGGTGGAAGCAGCCAGGAACAAACCACTTTCTCAAGAACTGAGAGGGGAATTTTGTTTAAGTTTACTTTAGTTATTTTGTCACCTTAAGTTCAATTATTATGCTAAGTTAAAGTTTTTTTTTTATTTGTTTTAGTTTTGTATGGACTTTTTATTTATTTATTGCTTCCCTGTTATATTGGGCTTCCCTAATGTGGCAAGTTTAGGTTATTCCAGCCCTATTAAAGCTGCTGTTCTTTATCAGTAGTTTGACCTCTGTTGGGTTGGGCCTAAATCTATGTTATTTATTATTTAAGCTATTTTGTATTGCTTTTGAGCCTTTGACTATTTTTGACACTATTAAATGATTTTTTTTTCCAATGTTTGAACACCTTTTATCCTTATTTAAGTTTGGTCCCTCACATTCACTCATAAAAGGGAATCTGGTCAGACAAATATGCTGATTTACGTTATTCAAGACCTTCTGGATAAGGCAAAGCCCATGCTTCTAAGACTTAGCCATTGTTTAATTGAAATTTACCATTAAACACACAATAATATCACCACACTGAATAGAAAATAAGATAAATTGTGTAATTCTTTTCACCAAACAGGGATATTTTATTAAAGACAAGAATTAGAAATCCAAAACTTTACAAAAATTTAAAAACCAATTAGAATCAGAAACTTCTGTAAAAAAAAAAAAAAAAAAAAAAAAAAAAAAAGCAAAAATAATTATGACACATATCCCTATCATCAGTCAAACGTGTAGCGGAACAAACCTGGTTTACAGATTTTTAAAACTATAAAACAAAAATTATTTGTAAAATAAGTTTGAAACATGTTTTGGAAATGTTAAAGCCACATTTTGAAAGGCATGTGGATGACACGCCACATGCATGTTTTTTGGTCATTTCTATAAATACATAACAAAAAAAGCAGGCATTATTACCGGGCCCACCGGGCTAAAAGGGTCTAACATCTATCTGCTGTAAATATTACCAACTTAACTTCTAGATACTAAAACAACCTTCTAAAGTCTTTATTTTCTTTGATGTGAGGAGTTTGTTCACCATATAAAAGGCCACAAGTCTCAGCTACAATCGGACAAAAGAAAACTCCACAGATGTATATGGTTGATATTAGCATGTTCTTTGCTTTCATTTGTGTTTTTTTCTTTGTCAACGAAAGGAATGCAAGCCGAAACAGTGGAGACAAACCATCGAGAGAAGAAAGGACACTCTATCCATCAAAGAAGTGAGGGAAGATGACATTGGGAATTACACCTGTGAAATACCATTTGGAAATTTTGTTGTGAGGAGGACTACTGAGTTATCAGTAACAGGTAAGGGAATCGTCCATATTTCTACATCATTTATGCTTTGAACTGTACATCCAGTAATCTGACTTTAACCTATATTATGTGGGGGGGGGGTTGTTTTTTTTTCTGAAGCATATGACAAAGATGAACATATCTATATAGTCTGTAGTGGTGGCTGCAAAATGACTGCATTAATGCAGAAGTTGCAAAAGTTCTCCCTTTTATTCTATACATATTTCCTCAGGTTGTTTTCTTTTTTTTTTTATATTTCTCAGCCTTTAGTGCGTTTGGCTACCATTACGGCTTCTTTATTTGACTAGTCGGCTTTTCTAATTGCTCAGCAGTAGAATCCACTCTGAGCTACTTCAGCACTTTTCCTGAAGGCTGTTGAAATATTTAAGCCTGAATCTAAAGCAGGTGACAGATTGCTTGTCACAGACTGTCACAACCAAGGTTGACACAAAGCATTTTGGATAGCTTCATTTCATGCTTCTCTTGCCACCGCTGTAATGTACTTTTCAAGAGTAACATTTGCAGCTTTCAAAATGCACAATTTAAAAAAAAAATTGGTTCATTTTAGTCTAATGCCATATTTCTCAGTAATTTCAGTTTTTTGGGCTCCATTTTCCTCTTGTTTATAAGTGGGTTAAAGTAAAATTTTAACCATATCTGAAAGTTTAAAGGCAACCCACCATTTCTACCAATTGCAAGAGTTTATAGTGTGTATGCAAAATAAAAATTTCAATGAAATTAACGTTTCCGTTTGTAAAGTGCAGCAGTGATGAAAAAGTAAACAGTGTAGGAGAGACATGGTGCAAAAGCCATTGATGTGGGTGGTTCAAATAAATAAATACTATGCAAAATGCAGTAGAACACTACATTAAACTCTTTTTTTAAAGGAATTTGAAAATTTGTAATGTAATGCAAATAAGATCGATGCATAGTTTGTAGGTTCGCAAGACAAAGTTAGATGATGCAGTATTTAGGTGCCAGTGTGTGCTTTTGTAATTACTATATGGTTAGGCTTTTCTTGGGCCTTTAAAGAGGCTACAATAGGAATCAAGAGAGCCTTGCTTCATTTCTCACTGCCCTCAAAATGTCATCCTGAGAGAACGGTCTCAATCTTTCTACCTTTGAGACATCCAGCATTTCCAAGCAGGCGGGCAAAAGGTGATTAATGATAGTGCCATAGCAGTCGAAGCAGCATTTATGATTTTTAAGAAGAAATAATCCTTCAGCCGTCTGTCTCGGTGGGTTTTCTCCCACACTCTGACCGTGGAAGGTAATGCTTCTCTCTATGTAGCTTTTTGATAAACTGTCTAGGATATAGAATGACATTGCTGGAACGATAGACTCCAGTAGTACTAAGTAGAAGAGAAAATAGATGGATAAACACTTTAAATTCAGAATGTAGAGTTATGCTACGAGGCGTCATAGGTAGTGAGGTTTTCATTGTTTTTAGTGGATGTAGAGACTTAATCATTGGAAGGAAATGTTGGAGACTAAAATGTTTTATGACAGGTTATTTGTCTGTTTGGAAGGATTGCTTTTCTCTAAGTTTTGGATTTACCTCTGACTGATGTTTTCCATTTTTACACATTTTCTCAAGGCTAAACTCTTATCAGTTTCCGTCTGTCTGCTGACAGTGCCTATCTTCCTGCGAAACAAAGCAAGCCTTACAAATAGTTTGTTTGTCCTCACGAAAAACTTTTCATGCTATCAAAAAACAATGCTTAAGGATCTGAAATTAGTCACTGTATCAGCCCATAGAACCAAGACTTTTGCTCAATGACTTGAATACAATCAGGTTTATACACATTTGATAAATTTGCTGGTTTCACTTAGGATCAATATCACCTACTGGTTTTATTGTTTCTAACTCCTGCAGGCAAAACTCTGTTGTTTGTCTAATTTTCTCACTTAATCATTTCTGCAAGCCTTTTAGGGTTCAGTTGTTTAGGAAATAGTCATCCGTTTATTTCTATTATACTTTCATCTAAAAAGCAGGGAAAACTTTGAAACTGCAAATGTTCCGACAAAGCTCCACAAAAACGGCAAGCTATTAGTGAAGCTGAGTCTTTCAAACTGCACCACAAGCACCCAGTAAAACACAGGGTAAGGGTTTGTGAATAAAGTTCTTTTAATAATATGAAGCTTTTGCTGCAGGGGGGTTGTTCTAGAGAGGCTATAAGAAGCAATACCTAGAGAAAGACCCCTTTAACCCCAGAATGTTCCCTGTTAGCTACTCTTTATGGCTCCCTAAGTAATTGGTTAAACACAATGACAAATTTACAAACTCTAGACTACAAAGGAATATTTCAGTTTATGCTATATCTTTTATCTAAGTACATTTACTAAATATTTGCTAACAAAATAGCTTCTTTTACATATTTTATGACATTGATGTTAAAAAGGTACCTTCTCACTACTGTTGCCACATGCTTGGTCTGTATGAGGGATTCAAGAAAAGTTAACTTAATGCAATGAACAGGCCAATGCCCTTAGGAAAGGCAAAGTATATGTGATGCAATTTGTCGTCCTTTCTTAATAACAACAGCTTCTTAACAACTGACATTTTACACTAGCTTTTCTCTATGATATATTATAAAATGATTGAATTAGATTTAACAAAATGTATTTCTAAACCTATTTTAAAACCACTGTTGTGCAATTTTACCATTAGATTATGAATTGTTGTCGGAAAATTTTGATTTCCCTTCTATTATATATTAATGCATCCTATTTACTCACTATAAAAGTTTTCACTCAGTCTGTTTCACCTTGAAGGCCACATCATTCTTTGCAGGATGGTGTTTGTAGACCAGACATAGCTTTTTCCCCATAACAAATCAGATTCTTTCTTCAGGTTTATTCATAACATGTTACTGTTTAACCAAAGTGTCTGTAATTTGTTTTGACTGACTACTTTTCCATTGTTGTAAGTAAGGGGGAACGAACGCTGCTCATGCAGAACAGGGCAGAATGTCTTGCCATTAAAGCTGTATGATGAACTGTTCTCTCTTTGCAAAGATATTAATAAATGTGCCGACTGACTGAAATCCATCAATCTCCTTTTATTTAACTAGGGTGAATAGTTGAATACTTTTTTCCCACAACAGAATATATTGAATAACTAGAACTGGGAGTTATAGTTAATTCAAATCAAGGGTAAAACCAACTAATGGTTACTAGTTCAATAATAACTGAAATTGTTAAAATCCAGTAGTCTTTCACTAATCTAGTAATTTAGACTATAGTTATCAACAGTTATTAATCACCTGTAAGAGATATTACTCTTGCAGTACCTGCAGTTATATTAACAGTTTTTGTTTTTTTTGTTTTTTTTACTTCCTCCTTATTGGATCATCTTTAAAAATCTAACTCTGGGGTTAGGAGAAATTCATCTCTGTCACAGTAGGCCATGGATTGCTTTTTGATAAATACATAAACACATTTTTTATATGATACAAGTTTCAATCTTGTATTCGTCGTTGGTAGCTGAAGAAAAGCCCAGTTTCTTTATTGAAACCTGTGGTTCCGGTTGGATCTTTCAATTTGATGCCAATCAGAGTTGCTATTGAAAAAAAAAAATGTATCCCATCATAAAATCCTCTACAGGTAATGTAAACCAAGATATTTTTTTCCAGCTGATCAACAACAGACCTGCCTCATAGCTATTCACTGGGATATATTGTCAGATTATATTTGATAATAATGGACACGGCTGAAATTGTAATGAGCTCCCATACTGTTATAAAAGATATTCATATTTATAATATGGGTTCTTTTTCTTTTTTTCATTTCATGAAAGGTGCAGCGTTTGATGTCTTAGATTAAAGAAGGCTATAAAAAGCAGTAGTGAAGAACATCGCATCTACCCAGGAGCTGCAACTTTGGTCTGTATAGACTGTCACTGTAGCTAATGAGCTGGGACTGAAGCTGTTGACCTGCTTTTCTTATTTTAAATTGGCATACGATGAAGTGTGTTTAGCTGCAAGACAACTGTGATTCTGGAGTGTTTTTTTCTTTTCTTTTTTTCTTTTTTGGTGCCAGTATGGAAATAATCAGTGTAGCAGAAAAGCAGAAATAATAGTGTTTCTTTCTTGGTTTATAAAGCCTTTGCGTTGTTGATGCGTCTGATAATCTGGCATTTCTTTAGCTTTAAAAAAAAATTCTTAAATCATTACTTTGGGAAATTATATGCAGTCAGCCAGATTTTTTAGCCATATATTTTCCCTTTCCTGCCCTTCTTATGACCTGATATTACCATGCATGCAGAGTGATTTAGATCGAAAGGGAGAGGTAAGAACTTGTTCACACCTGGGCATGAAATCTGACCTGACTGATCTGTTATATTTTCTGCTTTACATGGAAATAAACACATAGTCCCATCAGATAAATCCACTATGTAAAGTCTAATAGGCTATCAGATGGTAAGTAAAAGAGATTTACTCATTACTTGCACTATTCATTATCTGCATGGAAATCGAGACTAATAAATATATGTTAAAAGGGAAGGTTTACTCAGTATTCTGGATTAAGGCAGGGTTTACTCTAAGATTAGTTTTTAATAATGGTGATCATGTGTATTAAACAAAATTATGATTAATTATATACATCACTGCCATTAAAATGTAATTGAAATGCAACAAATGTTAACCATACCTCATTAAATAAAGTATATATTTTTTAAAACTTTGCCTGGACCCACACTACATATATAAGATGTATCTGATTTTCTCCTCCGGCATCTGAAATCTTAGAAATTTTCATGCTAATAGAAACACTCTGCTTCTGTTAAGTTTCTGTAACTCATTGGTTGACATTGGTTTACTTCCTCAAGCCTTTTTTAAAGGTATAGTGGACGATTTTTCGCAAATTTTTAGAAAAGAACCGTCTTTTCCACAAAAAAATGCGCATGCATAACCCTGTACCCGCTCCAGAATGGGAACACCTATTAAACGCTTGAGAGAGCATGACATTTTTTAGGTACAGTTTACTTGTAGTTTGTGATATTGTCTTTGAATGCCATCCTCATCACTTATGCCCCTGCCACACCTTGACGATTTAGACCAACGTATGCCTGATATATAAGAAATCTGGCAAAAACGCTGGCATACATTGGATAAGTTATGGGTATGTTTTGTATAAGCTTCATGGGAAAAGAAAGGAGCCAGTCAATTGCCAAAATAAAGTTAATTTTAACTTTTCATGATATATAAAATTCGTCTTTGAGCTGTGGCTATTATTAGAATAGGTGCAAAAACATACAGTTTGCTTTTTTTTTCTTTTTTTTCTTTTTATTCATTCTGAAGTAATGGTAGCAGCTTTCATTTTACTCTGGTGGCACGCCACAATCAGTTACATGTAGCAGAATCCCTGAGAGGCTCCCCACTAGATCCTCAAAGCCAAGTCTCTTCTAACAAATGTCATCAATTTATTTTCATTTATTTTTAACATTTTTGGGTTTTATAGATGGGTAGACATTTTATTTTCATCAGGTATCTTAATTGTATAGGTTTGGCGCCAATACAACCTGCGTTTGACTGGAGAAATGGAGCAGTATAGGGGATGTTTTGTTTCTTCCTAGTATCAGTGTAGTTTTTTTTTTAACTGTATATTTTTATATTTACAGCAAAAGTCTTACTAGAGATTCATTTATTTCTATATCTTAATTGGATAAATTATTTCCAATTAATTATATAGATTAAATATATCAATAATTACATAAATATTTGAAGACTGGTCAAACAAGCTGGAAACTTCTGTTTTTAAGCAGAACTACTTAATATTGTTTTCATCGGAAGATCAGAGTTTCTTAAAACTCCTGATTTAGGAAAAAATATTTGAACTTGAGAAAAGGCTGATAATTTTATTGACTTCTCAACCTTTTTCTCTGGTCGACAGACCAGCGAAAGACGGAAAACAACAAGATGAATGGATTTTTAAGGTAACCCTTTTATTAATTTAGAACTTGATTTAATCTGTTATAAGGAGTTGGTAATCATTTTTGATCAAATGTTTGGTCATTAACTTTGCAAGATTACAATATGTTGAATCTTAAAGAACGATCATTAAAAGTACATTTTTATATTTTAGATGTTGGTACAATTAAATAAAAAATTTGAAGAAGTACAGATATAAGTGGATTTAATTGTCTGGCTCATTTGGAAATCACAACGGTTGTTAAGCAATGCCCTTGGCCACGGCATGATGATTTTCACACCCTCTTAAAGCTCTGAAGCATTCACTTAGATCCCTCTGTGGACTGTTTTACTTCCATCACCCTGGGGATTTAATGCATTAATTATCATTGTCACTCAAACATCTGGTTGCTGTGGAAATAGACAGGAGAGTGTTGCTCTGGCTAATTGTATCATATTTATATAGCACAATTTATTGCATGCCAGACTTAAACAGCTTTACAACTGAAAGATCAGAAAAGCTAAAAAACATAAACATAAGATTTTAAAGAATACAAAATTTGGCATGATAAAAAGGAGTTGAATTAAATGTTATTTTAATTGTTGCCAAAGCTTGATCATTATTTTTCATATGACTAAAAGTGTTTCCTTGGTAATGGAATTTGAGAAAATAATTATCTTTGGTCAATATTTGGTCTTAATGGAGTTTTGCTTTCAAGAAATTAAGTGTTTCACCCATAAAGAAGAAGCCAGTAGTTATAGTTGTCTGAATGTATCATTCTAAAACTTCACCCAGTATTAAATGCTAAGATACAGTTTTTCTAGTGTTAGAATTTTTGTTATTTTTTTCAGGCTTGTAATGAAAATTCAAAACTTTTTTTATTTTCAACTGATCTAATTTTATGAAATATATATGTGACATGATATAAACCACCATATGTCTCCGTACAGACCGGCAATCTAATTGATAATTACAACTCTCACTGTATTCAGTGTCTCACAAGATTCACAAAAATCTTTTCACACTATGTATCTTTTTACTCTGTAACTGGGATTCCTCTAATTCCAGATACAAAGGTCACAATTCAAAAATAACTTCAACCATTTACCTTTTAATAGAGATGTACAGTAAATGTGTGACGGAAACATGTATTCATTTGTCACTTTGGCTTGTCTTTTACAAAATTAAAAGAAAATTGATCACCAACTACAATAAAAATATATATATATATATATATATTAGGGATGGGACGATTTATGAAAACCGTCAGAATCGTTCGGTTCGACTGTCTCGGTTCGGTTCGCGTGTGTTTCGTTCGGTTCATGCGCTGCTNGCTCCCCTCTGAGTTCCTTGGAGATGGTAGAGAGCATGTAACCTGACAACAGCCAGATGTATGTCTCGCTCCGCCTGGCTGTTGTCAGGTTAGAGAGCATGCGCCAGAAGATTAAATTCAAAGCAGCAAAACATACGGAAATGATCCAGGGTTTCCGTGGATCATTTAAAATAATTACAATCCATTATTTTTGGGGGGATTTTTTAATTAATTTCATAATTTTTTATGGAATTTCGGTGTAACAATCAACATGTATCGAATCGAACCGAAAACCGTGACCAGAAACCGTGAATCAAACCGAACCGTGGATTTTGTGAACCATTCCACCCCTAATATATATACATACTCATTCTAGGCAGGTTTCTTTCCATGCCATGCCCATGCAAGAAGGGATGTGTAGGTGAAACACCTCAGTCTGTTATCAAAGAACTAGGGATTACATTAAGTAACCCAACGTTCTTTTTCTAACTTTGCTCCGTGTTTCACTTTGGGAGATATGGCCCACTCCCAGATTGTATGCTGACCCCGAAGCCATTCATGATAGGTGGACTCTGACGTTCCTATTCCTAGCACTGTGTGCACTGGCGATAGCCTGGCCACATCCAGCCTCTAAGACCTCACAAATGTGTGCGGTGTAACTCAACTGGCTGCAGCACAGATGTCTTGAAATGACACACCACGGAACAAAGCCCAAGAGGTGGCCATGCTCCTGGTAGAAAGGAACCTCACCCCTTTGGTGTGCTCTGATCCTGCTCACCTATATGCCAGAGATGTAGCCTCCACAATCCAGTGTGCTAACCTTTGGCGGGAGACAGATTTGCCTTTATGAGCAGTAGCCCAGGATACAAACAGACGGTCAACTCTTCTAAAACAGGCTGTCCTGTCCACATAAGCTTTTAAAGCTCTCAGTGGACATAGGCAATGAAGCTTCTGCTCTTCTGCTGAAGAGAATGGGGTGGATTGAATGCCAGCAATTCCACCATCGAACACTTGTATGACAACTCCAACACCTTCGCACAAAAGCAGGGTTGGGTCTCAAGTACACCTTAGAGAGCCTGCGTGCCCATTGTAAACAGGCCGGACTGACTGAAAGTATATCCAACTCACTTTCCCTCTTCCCTCATGCTAAGGGCATGGTAGTGTTCAATGAAAGGAACTTTAAGCCAACACCTTCCAAAGGTTCAAAAATTTGCTGATAACCCAAATGAAATGATTGCAAATACGTAAGCTGATTACATTAGTTAACTTCAAACATTTTTTAAAATCAATATATGCCATAGTTTTGTGTTCTTGCAAGATTTCTGTCCAGATTTTGACAACTTCATGTTCCATTACTGCTGATGTCCCAACATATCCCTCTGTAACCACACTCTCAGATCTCAGTCCAAACAAACCCAGACCCTTTCTTTTACAGCCAATATCAAAAAAGCCTCAGGCTTGCAGAGCTTTCTTCTTCTTCTACTGATGTCCACTAACTTGTATAGTAAATCATTGTATCAAATTGAAGGGCTTTCTTGTTAAAGCATGTGAGCTATGAAGTCAAATGTGGTAAAAAGTCATTTATGCCATCTAAGGTTTAACTGTTGGTTGTAAAGGACTAAAAGGTTTTGTGAATCTCTGATCTGGACACAAGAGTGATTATAAAAGAAAATGATGCATCTTTCACATCTTTGATATATATCTCTATGGATATGGAAATAGAAGAAAATATACAGAATTAACTTTATTGATTCATGTTATCCTAATTAACGGCTTGATACATCACAAATATGTCTTTGAATCTATTTTTTAAACCTAGTCCAGCCTCATATTAATGCTTTTATACACATGATAGCACATGTCGCAATAAATTTGTGTTTGTGGCATAATTGGGTCTAATAAAGTGGAGATTAATCACTTCATGCTTTTGCACATCTTATTTTTGATTTAGCCTTATGAGGTTGGAATATTTTTAGATTATTTTTTTTATATGAAGCTTTAATTAGCAGGAAACATGTCAGCGGGAGGAATTTAAAATTTGCTTTAAGGGTGATCAGTGAAATGTTTCCACTCCCTTGGAAGATCATTAACTTTTTTTCCCCTGACTTTCTCCCATGCAGCATTAATTTTTAAGATTCTCATATACAAGAGTGCTTATTTTCATTAGGGATTAGATATTTAGATTAGGAGAGCCCCCAGGAGATGTGCTCTTGTTTTGTCTGACAGTAGTAGAGGCAGATAAAAGTGTTTGGGGCTTATTTAGCAATCGAGTATTGCTGAAAATGTGTAGAGGCTAGTTTTAATATATTTGAAGAGTTGGATTAAAAAGTGGAGTAAATAAGAGGTTCGCCTATAAAATTTACTTTCATTTTTACAATAAGATTTTTGATCAAACACATGATGTGAGTGAAACATCATGCATCTTTCAAATTGTTATTGATGTCAATACTTGGCTATCAAAGCAGTAAATGGTTCTTGGTTACATATCATTGGATATATTTTGATTTTTTTTTTATATATTTAATTTGACCGCACAAGCCTCGTTTACTGTAGTTAACAAAGGCATGTTCCTTTTTTGATCAGCTGAAAGCTGATCTGCTAGCACTTTAGCCACCATAGAACTTCAAAATTCTTTTTTTTTTTTTTTTTATTATACCAGTCAGACGGTTATCTGGTCTAGGCCATAGTAGGTAAATTAAGCTTAGCCGTCTAAAAAAATGGCTAATTGGCCAATTAGACAAGTGATAAAATAGCCATTTTTATTATATAAGGGCTTATTTTTACTTAAGTAGGCTTTTCCCCTTAATAAGTACAAACAAAATCTATTTTCAAATTGCTTTTCAAATCACTATGGGATATAATTGATGATCTGAAACATTAACAGTGTGATAACTAAAGCAAAAATGGAAAAAATCTATACCTAAGTATTTTTTCAGAGGACTGTTTTGTAAATACAACTAAAAGAGCTGCAGGGCCATTAAGTGCTGAGTCAGTTCAATTAAGCTCATTCTAGGTCTTTATAGCATACTGCAAAGCTTATATATTGTTAGTTAGCATTATGGGTGTGGATCAATGGGAGCCTGTAAACACAAGCGGCTTTTTCCTGCTTTCCTGTGCTTTCATTCTCCAATCTGTCCAGCTGTTAGGAGGAAGCCTCTTGTTTCAGTCGTTCCTGCTGTTGTTTGGCAGGTAGTTCTGCAGCATCACTTACCAGGAAAGGGACTCACCTCTATGTTCTGATCAGTTCAGTAGCAGCTGTAAGTTGTAGTGCACAGCTGCACGCGTGACATGGGTCTGCATGGGTTGCAGCAGGGGAGGAAGTCGATAAAGCAGGAGAGAAAATATCCAAGGGAGAAGCATGGTCAGATCTTGGCGTTCAAAGCAGGAAGTGGATTCTTGAATACGGTATATCATTACTTTAAGGTCTGCTTTTATTGTTTTATGGTATGGTTGCAATACATGTTTTGGTAATTGAAACCAAAAGGTAGTTTATGCATAATTACTTCATTTAAAATTTTTATATCAGTTTTTTTTTTTTTCTTGTTAGATTGCTTGGAAAGATTTCCACCCCTTTTTATTCCCCCAACCTTTGCACTCTTAAGTCTCCCCCTAGGTTTCACTTCTCTGGGCTTTCAAAACAGAGACAGGTAAATGGCCTGCTGTTAAGTGAATGTGAACCCCACAGGAAAAGAAAGGGTTTGTAGCTGGATAGTTTCCAAAATAGCGAGGTGACTTTGATAAGCATATGCTTGTTGGACGGAAATCAAATGCTTTTGTTTCCAGCTATCTCTCTGGGCATCTGCAGCTGCAGGTTTTATTGACTTTAATGTCCCGAGTACTTATTTAACAAAAAATATAGATGATAAGCATAGAATAATTCTTACACAATGCATTTGTTGTTTCTTTATTAGATCATCAGATTTTTCTGGGGTTGTATCTACTATCGAGAGTTTAAATGTGGAAGTTTCTGTGATAAACGAATTGGTAATGCTTGTTTGGAAGCTATTGAACCGTGTGGGTTATACCATGTGTTATTCTTTATGTTAAGCATTTAAGACTAACTTCATTGCATTAGCTGCTGTTGACTGAATATGCTAAGATAGTAAAAGCTGGATCAACAAGTTTCAGCAAATTCTGCCAACAAAAAATGTTTTATTCTTGTTGAATAGAAATAGGCTCTGCCAACCATTTTTTATTTGTTTTTATGTAATTTCCATAAAGAATGATTTATTATGCTAACTCTATGAAAATAAGGTAGATTTGATTGCTGGTAAAAAGTCTGAATCTGCTTCTGTTTAACCTTCTGAACCTTGATCAAACTGGGTATTTAGTGTGTTTCCTTGGTGACAGCGTATTCAACAAACAGGTGAAACCAATTAAGAGAGGGTTTGGTGGTTCAACAGATGCTACATCAAGGATTTTTTCTGTCTTTGCTGCAGTTGATCTAAATCCTTAAATAAAAAGAAAGAAGCTTTACATAGATGTTACTGAATACATGCAAGAGTCAAAAGCTCATTGCCTAATTTTATGACCAGTTGAGAGTTGTTTGGTGGATATAATTATACTTTTAATTTGTGCTGCTTTGTTTGACAACATAAACTTACTGATAGTGGGTTTTACTTTTAATAAGATGGATTATTTTCCTTTGGAATAAGTTGATTTTATTTACTTTTGCAACAATGTTGTTTTTAGGCAGAATAATTAAATAGAGCTATAATAAAATAGATATAATAAACAAATATAGGCTGTTATTTAGTTGACTTTAATGTTGATTAGTGTTTTAAAAGAATCTTTGAAGCTTTGAAAGGAAATCGAGGGTCTGTTGTCAGGGGATTAATAATGAAATGGTGTCTTCCCTCAGGTGTAGCAGAGCAAACGAGCAGCATCAGTAATGTCTTATCTCCATGGTTACCAACTGTTTTACTCACCAGAAAATGATTATAGTCCATCCTTCCCTTCAACAAGTGTAGTTTAGATATGCAACAAGGTATCAGGGTATTAGATGAGAGGGTGGAAGCTGCCAGCAATGCCAGTACAGGTACATTTAAAAATTGTAGAACACTGTAAAAGTGGAATATTGTTTGCTGATCATTTCAGAGAGGGAAACTGTTATTTCAAAGAGATTATTTAGTCATGGATTAAAATATTTCAGGCTTTTATTTCTTGTAATATTGATATTTATGGCTTAATAGTAAAGAAAACCCTAAATTTAGAATCTTCAATAATTTATCTCATCACACTGGACCAATCAGAAAGGAATGTTTCAGGCACAAACTTCATGCTTCTGGAACAAATGTCCATTTCTATGCATGCATCTTGCATATGTAAAAGACTGCATCATTGTAGTGTTGCATAAAGGTGATCAGCCTTCAGCACCCCCTAGGTGCAATGCAAGCTTAACTTGCTTTGATGGCTATTTTAAAATTCACCCTCCTTGCTGGGCCTGGAGTCTCTGTTCTTACTCTTGACAACAGCCCATAGATTTTTTTTATGGTTTGGGTCAGGGGAGTTTACAGGTCAGTCCTTCACAGAACACCACGGTCCATGAACCCGATTTTGGAACCATTGGCAGTGTGGGCAGGTACCAAGTACTTTTGTAAACTAAAATCAGCCGCACCGTACAGCTCGTCAGCACAAGAAGGAAGTGCCCTAGAAATTCCTGGTACATGACTGCATTGACTGTTGAATATAGAGAAAACAGTGAACCAGAACCAGCATATGACATCACACCCCAAACTATCACTAACTGGAAATTTGACACGAGACTTGAATTAGTGGGTTCTGTGCCTCTCAACTCTTTGTCCAGACTCCAAGATCTTGATTTCCAAATGAAATGCTTAATTTACCGTATTTTCCATACTAAAGAGCTCATCTCACTATAAGTCGATCCCGCTAAATTTATTTGAAAAAAACGAGACTAACATATAAGCTGCACAGGGCTATAAGCTGCTGATGCCTACTGAACTGTCTCCCACCAAACCTGTAGGGGGAACTCTACATATAGCCCCTGGAGTAGGAACGAAGAAGAATGCTAGCTCTTGTTAGTTTGCAGCAGTAAGAGCTTCTACTAAAAGATGGGACTTGGTCAGCTCTTAATTTCAACTCTGCTGGAGTTTAGCCCAGTCACTTAATTGATTCGATATCTTTAATCCGGCTAATAAATGTCAAAATGTGTGAATTCTGTAAATGTGTGCTCCGTTATGCCTGCTGCTACCATGTCCTTGTGCTAAATGTAAATTAGTCCCTTATTTTTTTTCATTTCCAACTTTGACTTCCCCCTCTGGTGGTTAGAAAATCCACAGAAAAGCTTCACCTTCTTATAAGTCCCATGGTTCAAAGTGTGGGAGAAAAGCAACAGCTTATAGTCTGGAAAATATGGTTCTTTCATCTAAAAAACACAACTTACTTCAAGGCTGCAGCCCCCCCCCCTTTTATTAGTCCACCTGTTAATACCACACTTCTTCCTTCCACACAGTCAGCAGGCTTCCCCGTGATTGTTTGGCCTGTTGACCCAGAATGAGAGATCGTTTAAAGGCTAAGGAACATCTTTGCAGGTTTTTTTGATTTAATAACTAATCGTGGTTTACACCATTGGTTTCCAATCATGAAATTTTCCAAAATATTTTTCATTTCTAAGACATTGAATTTTGGGTATAAAAAGTTTGAAGTAGAGGAGAACTTCGGAAATACTGCAGAGAACTGTGCAAAAAACACAAAATAAAGAATCAAAAGGTTCAAAAAGTTAAGAGTTGACTGCTCACAAATGACTGTTGGCGAGGCTCGATCCTCAAGCACACAATATTCTGTGCCTCCTCACTCTTTAAGCTAAGTCAGTGGAATCTTTCCTATGCCTTTGGGTAGACAGAAAGGCATTGCAATGCATAGCAATGCCATGCAGCTTGATGTATAAGGTAGATTCTTCTGCACACTGAATTCTTCTAACGATTGACTGTAAACATGAAACAACATGAAAACCCCAGCATCCTAACAGTTATTCTGATATCTAAAACAACCCTTCTGAAACCAAGCACCATGATACTGATACTTGAACCGCAGCAAGTAATATTTTCCACATAGATGCTTTATGCAACGAGTTACTGATAAAGCCATGAGTTCATAGTTACGCCAGCTTCTTAATGCACTCCATCCTTAGTGAATTGAAGATGTTCACCTTGAAAAAAATCATTAGGTCTTAAAGTAACCCTTAAGAAATTGACTGTCATTACAGACCGAGTTTATTTTAAAGGGACAGGTATTCCAATAACCCACCCCACCCAAAAGTCACACAACCAGTAAATGTCCTTAAGTAGGCAACACGGTGTGCAAAAAGGCGTTCCTCCTCTTAAGATTATTATGACTTATGAATGAATTATGCCTGGATGTTAACATCATACTATTAAATTCCTAAACTTGGTTCCACCTTTGCAGCATTCTTCCATCAAACATCTTGTCAAATATGCATCAATTAGCTAACTGTGCTCACAAATGCTCCTCTGAAGCTCCATACATCTGGGATTGCAAATTAAGATGGCATGTTAGATAATTAATGCCTTCACTTGACTAATTAGCACTTACTTAGTGGCATAGCTGTTAAGATGTGAACAGCAGTTTTGAACTAATGTCAATGTAACACTACACCAATGGCAAAAAAAACAAAAATAAAAACGATGAGAACAGCTAAGGGAATGAAGGGAATACAAAAATATATACAATAAAGATTTAAAGCTTTAAATGGAGATTGAAACAATATGAAAAAGCAGACAGCATATGGACTGAGGCAGAGGTAGGGTGTCTTCATCATTCTCAGCGTCTGTTCTATTGTTGGTGGATTTAAAGTGGTTTAAGATTAATTGCTTCTGTCTAAGCCATTAGCGTATGTATTTTGCTTTGGAGATGCTCCTCTCTACTTGTGTTTGTATTTCGATCTGAAACATTTCGAATAAATGCCTGATCAAGGACACTTCAGTCACACGTCAGTCCACTGATCTCAGTAGAAAGATAAGAAGATGGGAAGGAACGGCAGATTGGACACTTGCATAATTTATAGCGAGTAGAAATCAATGTTGTGGCATAAATTACTTTGATCTTAATTAGTTGCAAATTAGACTTTTACAAAAGTTGCATTTTAAATCAGTTCAAGGAGAGACGAGTCCAGGAAGATGAGTCCATATTGTTTATTTGGTGAATGTTTCACATAATCTCATGATGGGAAAGTACTCTGCTCTAATGCCAAGGAAGGTTTTTATGTACGACTTTTACAGTTTTTAAAACAAGAAAAACAATAATTTGATTTGAGAGTCCTAATAAATACTTTGGATTAATTACATGGATTATGAAATTTGTTTTTTTGCCAATATTTCATGTTTGAGATCATCCAAACTGGCCTGAGTCCAGGTAAGAAGGTAATATTCACCTGCACCTCTAATCTAAAGAAATCCACATAATTCAGGTTCTATCACAGCTTTTCATTTTGATTTAAATCCTGACTTAAACTGAGCCATTTGAACACTGTTCTGTGGTACAACTTACAGTAAGTACAACTGAGTTTAAGTTCAGGAACATGACATTCTCATTCAGGATTGTCTGTTTAGAAGGTAACATTCACTTTTCCATCTGGTTTGGTATGATTTTGTTATACCAAAGAAACAAAGCAGCCTCTGATAATCATCCATCCATCATCTGACACGCTTGTCCCGAGTGGGGTCACGAGGGGTGCTGGTGCCTATCTCCAGCAGTCAATGGGCGAGAGGCGGGGTACACCCTGGACAGGTCGCCAGTCCATCGCAGGGCTACACAGAGACAAACAGGACAAACAACCATTCACACACTCTCATACCTGAGGATAATTTAGAGAAATCAATTCACCTAAACCATGCATGCTCAGGGAGAACATGCAAACTCCATGCAGAAAGATCCCGGGCCGGGAATCGAACCCTGGACCTTCTTGCTGCAAGGCAAGCATTCTGATAATCTCAACTGCTGCTTTTTCTCACTAATTATTGGTCTTTTCTTTCTTTCTTTTTTTTTTTTTTTTGGAAATTGAAGATTGGCTTCTGCGTTCTTTAAGGCCTGCATCTCTTCAAGTTCCTCATAATAATAATAATAATTGAACTTTATTGATCTCACACTAAAGAAATTCACCTCTGCATTTGACCCATCCCATTTGGGAGCAGTGGGCTGCCACTGTGCAGAGCCTGGGAAGCAGTGAGGGGTTAAGTACCTTGCTTAGGGCACCAGAGTGCAGACTGTGGGGATCGAACCGGGTACTTCCAACCTTCTCAGGGCACAAGCGCACTGCTCTAACCACTAGGTCCACACTCCCCATGTGAAAGAGCCTTGGATGTTCTCTTAGATTAATTGTGGGAAGCTAGCTGCTACTGGAACCTTCACCAGTATTCCATGTTTTATTCATTGTAACTAACCACTCACACTGTGATTTTTCTGGAATCCCAAAGCTTTTTAAAAGCTATTTAACACTACACTTTTTCAGTGAAAATATTTCAGATTTTCTTAAATTTATTTAGATTAGGAGACGATGTGTTGGTTTCTAATGGCTTGTAGTCTCTTTCAAATACTCAGAGAGGTACTGTTGTATAACGCTGGTTATTTCAGGTCAGGCTGTAGTCAAACGTACATATTCAGTAATTCAAAGTTAAATCATAATTTAATGAATATCAGAAATATTCTCTCCACAAAGTATTTTCTTCACTTAACAGATCAGTTTATTTAAAAATTGCATCCCTTTATTAATTTATCTTTGTCTGATACTGATTTTTTTATTTTTTTATTTAGCATCTTTTAATCCTGATGCAAATGTAAAACCTGAAGAAATCTTTTGGGGGGCCAAACTCTTTTCCCAGTACCGTGATCTCCACCATTGCATAATTTTCTCTCGTTATTTTTAGTGTTATTCTCAGTGCTGATAAGACTGCATGCTTGTTGGGGAGGGGGTAAAAAGTAAAATATTTTGCACTTCTTACTCATTTAAAGCCAATACACACCCTCTATACTGCTCACTCACAAATATACAGCACCGCCACACAAACCACCCTCGGCCGGGGAGATTGCTTAACAGTGCTTAGTTCAGTAGCAATGCCCAGCTGGGCCTTGATGTAATAGAAATTGATTGCAGTGCTCCCAGGCCACACTGTCATGACAAGTTATTTTAATGGCACAAAAGCAGGCTTATGTTGAAGTTTAAAATAAAGGGACCGGTCACACAATGGCGACTTGGGGCATATTTGTAGCGTTGCCAGGTTTTCACTCTCCTATGAAAGAATACGTTTCTCAAGAAACAAAGACAAGATTAAAATGAAAGAAAATTATGTTAGGTGGATGGTTGTTACAGTTCACCAGAGCCATTTTCAGTTAGCTGAAAAGCCTTCACCTTGAAACTGCCCTGCAATGATTTATGTACACCTCAGAAAGTTATAATTAAAGGATGATTTGTGCCATTCACTGTGCACTTAGATGGGAGCTCTACAACCTCACAAATATAGTCCGTACAAGCCATACACACCAAGTCGCCCATTTATCCCAGTAGTAACCTGTCAAGCAGAGAGGAAGGAAATTTTCAGCCGAGATGAAATCTGTTGTTTATTGGCCTCACACAGGTAATGGCTGCAACATAAGAGCAGTGGCAGAGGGGAATGGTCTGGTTCCTCTTTGTGCCTTTTTGCGCCATAGCTGGTCAGGATATCTGCACGACTGTTCTTGATAATATTGCTCTTATATAAAAACAAATAATACTTTCAATAATTCAAGTTCTGGTGCTTATCTGAACTTTTGCATCTCAAGATGAACTTATGAATTATTTAGACCATCTGTTTGCTGCCTTTCCTAATGAAGTACAGTTGATTCATCTTATAAATACGATAAAATGGGTATTTGTGTATTGACAAGGAAACAAGGAAACATTTTCAAAATGCTAGTTTAACTGAGTTTATTAAAATTAAAGGAGTTAAGAAATGTAAAATTGCCACTTGAAAATTAGTTATTAACAGTACAAAACACCCATTTGTAGATGGTTTCCTTCAGAAATAATTTACGAATCACTCAAACTGTAAATGTAGGCACCTATTTGTAGGGTGTGTGCTTTATGCAGACGATACTTAACTATTTGTATAATTCTCTTTAGTGATCCCACTCCATCAGTTAGTTTGTTAACACTATGACAAAGAATAATCTGAAGTCTAATCTGAAGTCTTTTAGGAGTCGTTTCTGTTGGAGCTGGGGTGGAAGTTTGTTGCTGGGAAGATAGTTATCCAAATTAGATAAGAGCTCATTACAAATAATAAAATAAGAAGATTTAAATAACTGACCTATATTGAAGTTAGCATATTTTTCATAACCCTGGCTAGTAGATTTAAAAACCAAATGAAAAACCAAAGAGTCTCTAAGCATCTTTACCTTCTGATTTATTTTAAAGTTTAATGACATTTGGAGTTTGACATTTCAGATATCTGAACCCTTGTAATAAATTCTGAGGGCTCATGCTTGAGCACTTCGACTAATGTGTTTTCCTGGTGTTTGGTCCACAGGCCAATTAAGGCTCTCAATGTGCCACTCTGGTCAAATCAAAGGCTCAATCAAGGTTCCCGCTTTCTCTGACAGCTAAAGTAGCCAATTAAAATCCTGCAGCCAGACTGAAACTTCCATCGCCACCTACCATGACTTATCATTATCACGTATGTGTGGGCCGGATAAAATCAGCAGGCAGCATATTGATGGTGGGGGTGAAAGCAGATTTTGTTTCATAAGAATTGAACTAGTCATGATTAACTTAAGAAGAAGAATGCCCTGTCAGAAGTTGGAGCAAATTGCAAACACACACACTCTAGTCCCAATGTAGTGATTGCTGCTCCACGTGTCGCTGTCCACTGTTCACAGCAGTGAGCCTCATCACATAGGTCAGCAGGGCCATGGCCTTACTCTCACACTGCTTGATCATCTGGAGAAGTCTATAAATTAAGTGCACTTTGGATCATCTGTAAAGGAGTGGTTCAAATTCATGGATGGGAGGAGAGGTGGTCAATAGTTCAGCTGATTCTGACATCTGTGCCCTTGTAATCAATTAGTAGACTTGCATAGATCATGCTTAATTCATATCCAGCATGTGCAGCAGTTGGGCGTTTTTAGAGCTGGATTTAATATTTCTCAGCTCTGTGTGACCCAAATTGAGCAGGTCTAAATTAGAATTGTAATTTCAGTGAACCGTCTCTGGGATTGCCATCAGGGGCTGACTTGTCATCTGTGCTAAGTGCCCCCTTTGGTGGTCTTTAAATGTGTGTTGATTCAGCTGTCTCCTTGGGTTTGGCCTTTTATCATCTAGATGTATGATGAACTTGCTTTTAAATTATTACACTGGTACATGCTGGCCATTAACATTTTTAAATATCCTCTTAATGTGAAAAAAAGCATTGTTTTCATCTAAAAACATAATCGAATACTGCAGGTTAAAAACAACATATATTTCTACAAAAGTCAATTTAAAATTGAAACTACTGGAAGTGTTCAATGCAAAGCAGGAAGATGACCAGAGTTTATTTTTCCAGCAGGCAGAGTGAGGAGGATGGTGAGCAGATAAGTGGTCTCATAAGCTCGCTCTTAGAGAACTGCAGTATAGAGTGGCATCTCCATAGCAACCATTAGACACCATCTCCATGCCAAGGGGTTGGTTGAAAGGAATGCCAGGGGGGAAAAAAATGGATAAACAAAACATTTTTTGTCCTTTGATCATAAATTGAAAACTTGTTTGCTAAACTTCAGTGAGATTTTAACTGAAAGGCTTTGCTTTAATTAGATCACACTAGAATCAAGTTAAACTCTCCCTGAGGTTGTTTTATTTTTAGTCCCTCACACCCAGATATGGTGGTGGCTATATGATGCTGTGGGTCTGTATCGGTAAAGGTCCATGGTGTAAATTTAAAGCCACGTAGTGAAAACAAATGAATTGTATAGTATTAAAAAAAGGTTAACTGAGGATTTTTCGTGGCCAGGGAAAAGGCCCTCCTTCGATAAAATTAAACTTAAGCTGCTTGATTGCACTAAACAGATGACTGTATTAACTCTATACATAAAATCAAACTCTTCCCTGACAGTTCCTACCATCAGTAGCAATGCAACGTCGATCAGATACGATCGACGGAGATGATCTAGCCCAGGGGTCTTAAACGTTTTCCAGGCCAAGGACTCCCAAACTGATGGCAAGATGGAGCGGGGACCCCTTAATTACATATTATGAAATAGTTGTATATCAAACTGGTCCTATAGTCACTATTACGGATGGAGTCATGTAATGGATGGAGTCATGTAATGGATGGAGTCATGTAATGAAAGTAATTTCGCCCTGGGATTAAAGTATTTCTGATTCTGATTCCTGGTTGATGGGACAGGTGTTGTGAATGAAACGGTGCCCAGTTTGAAAAAGCTCCTGTGTGTCGCTGAATGTGTGCATTGATGACTGAAAGACATCTTCTGCCTCCATTTATCAGTTTACTACATTGTGTTGAATTCATGTTAATATGTATTTAAAGACATTTCAATTAGTGGAAAAAGTTGCACGGGGGAATATATAAAAAAAAGTAGTCAGCCAAAACTTTCGCGACCCCCATGCAGTACCTCCATGGACCCTTTAGGGGTCACAGACCACCTGTTGAAGACCTCTAATCTATCCCTATTTAACATCTAAAGAGACCATGTGGAGAGGAACAGTTGAATGTGGCTCTACTTGTATTTTACAACTTTGTGAAATGGTAAAAGAGAAGAGATTTTTTTTCTAATTTGACATACTATAACAATCTTTTCCATATATTGCCCTTTCTGGTGCTTTCCTCAGTACTTTGTATCTATACTTTGAATCATGCATACCATGCAGGGTTGCCCATATTTACCAGCAATTGCCCATGTTGCCAATAGGATACATCTCGATATCTTATTTGCTATATCTTAATTGGGACTCTGTGCTTTTGTATTTGGTACATTGTGCTGCATATTTTTGGAAAAAAATAAAAATTGCATATTGTGATGATTTAGTTTCTTAAAACAGCAATATCCCCTTGTGGGGCTCAATGCCTGGAATTTAGGGCCAGAGAACACCGTTAGGTTTAGAGTGTGAATGAAGTTTTTGTCGGAACCCGTTGCAGTTAGGTTTAGGGTAAGGGTCTTGGTTAGGCTTCAGAAACTAATATAGTGTAATGTAATCTGCTCTCCTTTATAGTCATCAGTAGCATTATGTAACAAGGTTAAAACAGTAAAGTTTAAAGTTGGTTTTGGCTGTAATGTAATCAGCATTAGAGCCAGGAGGCTGTTCTGTTCCGAGGAGACAGCTTTCATGAATTGATTTACACCTTTGGATTTGTAGCATGCTCTGTCTGGGTCTTATGCTGCTGCCCTTTTGACACAAAACAATTATTCATCCATAGATGCATTAAGATTTAGCTCCCTGGAGCTCAAGCAGAAGGAGCTTTTTTTTTTTCATGGTACACAATCTATGAGCAGAGGACTAAGATGAAAAATTGCTTGCACAGTAACGGATTTGTTCAATTCCTCCTTTCTTTTATTGATGAAAGCAATATTTATAATCTGTATTAGGCATTAGGTTATTCGGAATTTATGTGCTTTATATGTCCATTTCCAGTTTCTTGAAAAAAGGTCCTTTAGATGAACATTAGAGAAACAATAGTCCACTAAGATTAAGGTTTAGATCTGTATTTCCTCCCCTGCTCAATAAAAATGACACTGAGAGGCAGGGAGACTTTTAATGCATTCAATGTTATAATAAAACACAAGCCCTATGTTTAAACCAGCGAAAGAAAATAACAGGGAAAAAATGTCACTTTAGTATAATTTTGTAAAAAATTTGTGCTGTAGATTAAGTTGTATGTGTTTTTTTTTTTTATGAGATTGAGGGGATCTGATCATTAAGTAGTGTTTCTACCATTTAGTTCAAGGACCTCAAGAAAAGCCTTGAATTTATCTCAATTAGGGTGTTTTACGACTATACTGCAATACATTGTGTCATTATAAAAAACATAATTTGAACCAACAAGATAATACAACAGAAACATGATCTATTAAATATTCTAGCTTTCCTAACAAGACACTATGACACAAAAACAAGGAAGGATTTTCTCATTATGAACAAAACATGGTTTGTTTTTTGTTTGTGCAAAATATATGCTGTACAGCTCTAGACTAATTGGTCTGAGAGGCTGCTGCATGCTTCTTTCGGGTATCATGCATTCTGTGTACTTCGTCTATGCATTCCTCGAAGGCAATCTAAAAATATGGAGTGAACAAAAAAATTCCACAGGTTTCTTTAAACCGCTTCTTCGCTGGTGTTAAAATCCAACTAAACCTGCTGGAGTGCGATAGAGTTTATTAAAGGTCACAGCATGTTGGTTAGTGTAGGAAACTTAAATAAGTTTGTTTCATTGTTAACTTTTTTTATGTAAGATCTGAAAAATATCCTGGAATATTTAAAAAAATCTTTAATGAAATAAAATAAATAAAGGCGATTTAATTCATGAAAACTTTGGCTATTTTTGCCGAGTGCCAATGCACTTTAATCTCAGCTTCTTGCTCTGCAGAGACAAATGATTCCTTACGGTTTGCACAAAGCAGCGATATAGGGCACAACAATGACAGAGCTACTCTTCCTAGCAACTGGCACCAACCACTGACCTGTTTAAACAGCTGGAACGCTTGGCACTGCCTGCCTCCGGAGGTTTGCAGTTGCCACTGGCAAAAGGATTGAGAGGAAGGAAGAAGAGGAAGCAAGGGGAGGAAGGGACGGCAGGCATGGCAGCGCTGCGAAGCTGGGAGGGCGGCCTCCGCGCTCAACAATAGGGGGCCAATGTGTACAAATGGCAACAAGCAGGAAATTAAACAGATCACTGGCAGCAAGCTGAGGGGGAGGTTGAAATAGACTTAAAAACAAACAGACAGGTTTTATTAACTTCTGGCCAGTTTAGGCGGTCCATTCAGTTGATGAAAGAAACAAATGGGTATCCAGGGCAAATAAGTGATTGTTGACAATTTGGGGGACTGTTTCTTTATTTCAAGAAAAAGTGGATTGTGTTGGAGTTGGGTCTGTGTGTTGAGGGCGTAATAGTTGACTGCCTTCCTTAAAGGAGCACTTAGTCAGTTAAATCAGGGGCTGAACCAACTGGATCCACACATTCTTAAACATGATGTTCATTACTGTAGCATCATCTTATGGTGATAATTAAAACTCTAATAGTCAAGAGAAATAGCAGACAAATTATGTTGAGCATCAGTCACATAAAAAGTGATATTAATTGGGTTATTTTCGCTCTCCTGGTGGTTTAGATAATTTTCCCTCAATGTCAAATTTGATATCAGCTGCATGTAAACAATAACTCTGCTCTTTCTGTGGCTGGCATTTGAATTTGATGTTCAGTAATTAAACCGTAGCCCTTTTCAGATCAAAGTTCCAAAACAAACACATCATCAGAAATGCCATAGCACAGATCACCATGTCCTTTCACATCAAGCGAGAATATTTGCTGCAATCACAGGCAAGTTGGGAGAAAGGGGGGGGTGCACAAACACTCAGGTTTTTACAATACTCTTAGAGGAACCAAGAGAATATTTCTTTTCTAAATTAGTTTCACCCAAACTAAATTCTTTATTAACAAAGATACATTAAAACACCTTTATTAAATCTTTATCCTGTTTTAAATCTCACATAGTGCTGTTCTGGTATCTAGGCAATGTCTTAAATTAATTAACCTAAATTATTTATAATCTTTAATTAAATATTTTTATTAATTATGAACACAGCTTTAAACAAATTAGAAAGGTGTAAAGAGATCAAATATTTAGAGGCTAAAGGTGCCGCAGATTGAGCTCTGAAATACTGTAATGTTTGAAGTAAGATTAAAGCATCTAATAGGTTCGATTTGTTAAGGGAAATACGGATTTGCTGAAGAAAGTGCTGCAGGTCACCATTTGATATCGTACTGTTTTGCAACAATCTTAATTAAAAATAAGAAATATATTTCACTCGGTGCTAAACTTTTTAACTTGAATTCTAAGTATTTTGAGACAAATAGGAGTGTAAATACCTTCCTTGTCCATTCCATTAATCTGCTTCCACTGGTAATGGCCAGGCAAGCTGGAAATCTGCTGATTCTGATCACTAGCTGATTATTAGCTGTATCTCCAGTTTAAAAAAAAAAAAAAAAAGTAAAAGTAAAGCATGTCTCGTAGGGTGCAAGCAAACCCAATGCAATGGTGCAATGTTGAGTTGAATTATGTTTTCACGGATTTTCTGGAATTAAATATGTCATTACTGCATGTACCACTTAAACCATTGTGTATGTTTTATTAGTGGTTCCCGGTTCTTATTTTAGCCTTGCAAGTTGGTGGTCCTTGTATTTGTAAAAGGGAAAGAAAGTTCAATACATTTTTTTTTTTCAATAATTGCCAGGTATTATCTTATACCAGATGCATGTAGCCATGACAACAGGATATGTGAGAGATTAATCATTCTTGGATTTGAATTCAGAAGACTACTGCCATACTGTGCCAAGCAATATAATAGTAAAAAGCCTTCAAATCTGTTTCATAAGGCACCATCTTAAAAGAAAATTTATGCTGAAACAAAATTAGTTCTAAGTGTCAAAAGTTGATTCTGAGAAAGTTTATACATTTTTGTGAAGAACATATTTAGCCTGACTTTAAGTATGCAGCCGGTGTCACTTATGTTGCATCCTATCTTTTAGTTTTTACAATTTTAGCTACTAGATGCAGCAATTTGAATTATTCAAATATAATTAGCACATTTAATTCGATTAAGACTGTGTTTCTTTTTCAGATAAGGATAATCCAGGTCCAGAAAGTAAAAGGCCTGTACAGAGAACAGTTCCAACCATTTCCATTTTCAGCTCCATAATGCAGACTAATCACCTGCTTAGTGAACAGAATGAGGGAAAACCCTTTCTGGATCTGGATCTCAGCTCTGGTTTTTCTACAAAATGTGTGATGGTTTATATTAGTCTTGCTCCTCTATACGATCCTTTGCAGCTTTTGTATGATACGTTTATCCTCTTTAGTCAGAAAACCTGCATCTTCTAAATGCTTTATTTTGACATTTTAAACCACAGGATCAATTTCAACTCCACCGTAGTCAGAATTACTCATTTGTCAGTTATTTGGTATGCAGTCCTGCCTAGAAAACACACAGATGCACTGAATTATTAAACATGAACATTTTATTCAGATTCTACATTTGCTGCTGTATTGGCCTCTTTTCGCAGTTATTTTATGGTAGAGTCCAGTAAACCAGACTAAGGAGGAAGGTCAGAGAATGTGACAGGTGCCGATTGCTCAGCTAAGCAACACTGCATAGATTAACAGCAACTAGTCAGCTGTATTAGTCATACTTTATTTCTAAAAGCTGTAGGAATATTATTTGATAAGAGCTCGGTGTGCAGCATTTAGGTGCTCAAGGCAGCTGCATATTTAACAGGCTCTCTGTTAAAACTGAATAATGACATGCACTGAATCAGACAAGGCTCAGTAGGTTACTCAGGGACAAGCAGATTTGGGTTGCTTCTCTGAAAATAATGTCACACTTCCTTGTATAAACCAGCATCCTCTCTCTTTATGGATCCATGGATTCTTTTGTTGCTTTGTAACGATCCGAGAGCTCTTTTCATTATTTATGCAAGTTTTAAGCTCCGTGTTTTCTCTTTTTTTTTTTCTCTCTCTGCCAGGCATTTTGTCGGCAGGTGTGATGAATCATGCACACTAGCTATGCTACATTTAATGTTCAAAAGATTGTCTTAGGCCTGCCTGCACATCGTTACTCTGATCTCTGCTCAGGCTATTATACCAATATCGTTTATGTACATCTTGCAACTATTGCATCACCGCAGTTAAGCTTGCCCTGAGGCTTGGCATGAATTTTATACATTGGTCACTAACGCATAAGTGGTCGATGGATTACTGCAATTAAATTTTAAATAGCCCCAAGAAAAATGTCTGAGCGAAGAAAGCTCTTAATTCTTTTTTTTTTTTTGAATCAGCTCAGCTTTTACTGCATAGCATCATGTATCTTTTCCAAATTAACTGGTGTAAAATTCTTCCAAACTATAAATTATTTCCATTAAAAAAATAATTTTCAAAGGATTCCGGTGAGGTACTGTAAATGGTGGATTACAGAGAGAAAATAGCACCACTACTTCCCATCAGAGTCTCTATTTTCTCATACTAAAATGCACTTCCCTATTTGCATATAAGAATAAATCTTTTTTCAAACAGAGGCTGTGTTTTGCAAATGTAATAAGTTGTGCTTGGTGTTATTTTCTCTCATAAAGCCACATTTAGACAGATTTTATTTGTACCATAAAGTTATGACTTCAGACATAAATTTCTAGTGTGATTGTGACGTGAAGGAAAGGAATATGTCTTCTAGGAAGTCATTTGTTTTGTTTTGGCGGATCAATTTATAGTAAAACTTTCTTGAACCAATAATATGCGGTGTGTTATTGTCAATTAAATGTAGAAGTACAGTATCTATGGTTTTCACCATATCTTACAAATGAAACCCTAAAAACTGAATACAACGCATGATTTTGTCCACAGTCCCTTTACTCTAATACCTCTAAATAAAATTCATTACAGCTAATCAGCTTCAGATGTTGCCTAAATAACAGAGTCCCATAGTTTGTGATCAAATTTACTTAAGAATCCAGGTGTTCTTTGACGCCTCATGAGGTTTGTTAAGATAAGATATATGAAACTGCAAATGTGATGTTTAAGGAATAGAGCCAATTATTGAGCCCTATTGTGCAATCTGCATCTCTATTCCTCTTCTTCCACATATTTGCATTCCTTTTGGACTAGTTCCAAACTAACATCACATAAACCTAAATTTAGGCCAGACCTAAAACCGTTTGCAAAGTTTGGGCAGAACTCCGTTCCATTCCATTACATTGAGCGGTTATACAAATAGGAATATTGAAGATGAACAAAACAATGTTTGTTGCTATGTGACAAAATTCAAGAGGTGCATCTAAAAAACAAAAGATGTTATCCATGGAAACATTATCTTCCGTTAAGTGGTTACAGAAACCGTGCATGCTGTATTTGTGCTACAGGAGAATCCAGCTGCATGTTGTAAATTAAAAAGAAATGTCTCTACAGATAAAAACTGCAAGATTAGTGATCTTCAACGCCACAAAAAGATGTTAGAATTTGTCCTTGGGAACGGGGCTGCAACAGTAAAAGAACAGTTTTTCCAGCTGGAGGAAGTAACTTGTGAAATCTTAATTAAAAGATTGTATCAGACGGGCTTTGCTTATGGAAAATAGCGAAATAATGAACTTAAAAGACGAGTTTTTACAGACGAGGAAGAGAAATAATTTACTCTACAAATACAGCTGAAATCAGAGAGAACTTATTTGCTGCTGGTGTAGAACTGCTGTTTTTTAATATCCACCGCGGTGAAATCTCATATAGGCACTGCTTGGGCTGCAGTGTCATTTTGTGCAAGATCCTTCATCTTCTGCATTTTTCCCTGCTTTTGGTCTGCATCTTACCCCTCATTATCGGACAAAATATAATAAATAAATTAAACAATCGGTTTACAAATCCGCCTAATTGCAGCTTTTACCCTTTATTTTTGCTGTTAATGTAAGCCAAACTTCATCCTAGCTGTAATTCACAACATTTCACTCCAATAAGTGCTGAAAAGAGCAAATTTTTTTTGTTTATTTTTTAGCTTTAATACAAATTTATACTGAGCTATGTGGAGAAATTGTGAATTAGAGTTGTTTTGTTGTGGCTCTTCAGAGGGGCAAAACGAAAACCTTTAAAAAAGTTCAAAGAATAGATGTAAAGTGCAGAAAATGAGGGAGTAGCATAAAAGCTTTCAAATGGGAATTAAATCAAGAATATCTGGCAAAAAAGAGGCAATTTAGCTCAACTATTGAGCACCTAACATGTCACATTCCTGTCAATAAATAGACCCAAAGTGGTCAGAAAACACTTGAGCTACCTACCTAGCTACATTAGAAGTAATGTTATCCAAACTATTGGCAACTCCCATTTTTTAAAAAAAAAAAAAAAAGCGCTTGAGTAAAGCAGCGCAACACTTTATTGACCCATGAGAGCAAGATAGCTCTAAGGACTTCAGTCGTTTTATTGAATGACTGTAATGCTGAGTAGCAACAACGGTACACTGTGAAGCATGCTGACTCAAGCCAAATGAGACGGGGTGTTTTCCATGTTGTGGTGTCATGTGTTCTTAGTTTAGGATCAGTTTAAACATGGGAAAATACTTTAAAAGGTCATAGGGCTCAGTGCTAATAGGGAATCACTGTTGAAAAGGTTATTCAAACATATAATAACCCCAAAACATATTGGTAAGTGAGCAAAATGTGGTTACATGCCAAGATTTATTGCATCCAATCCTTGGACTACAATGGAAAAAAGTGTGTTTCTCGAGCAAAAGTTTAAAGAATGGAGGAAATGTGGATTAAATNTATACACAAATATTAAGTACAGTATTCGATTAATTCTTTATTTTATTTCTATAGCGCCAATTCTCAACACATCATCTCAAGGTACTTTACAGTTCACCAGATCATACAGTCAAATTGATTCAACGTTTTCTATCTAAGGAAAACAAGTTGATTGCATTGACTTATTGACTCGAATGCAATCCGTCATACTAAGCATGCTTGTAGTGACAGTGGAGAGGAAAAACTCCCTTTTAACAGGGAGAAACCTCCTGCAGAATCAGGATCAGTGTGAGTGGCCATCGGCCGAGGCTGACTGTGGTTCAAGGAGACAGAAGCAGAGATACAAAAGGCAACTGTAAAAGGCGGCCCCATCCAGGAAACACAGCCAGGCAGAAGAATTCTGAGCCAACATGCCAGAGGATAAAGAGAGCACATCCAGCCTGTCACAGTCAGAGAAACAGGACTACACTGGAAAACAGGCCGATCTCCAACATCTATAAACAAAGGTGTTGATGGCAGCAGCACAGCTGATATTTCTCTCCAGGATAATTTCACAGCTAAACAGGAACAGATGAGGAGAAGCTACTATGAGAAAAGGCAAAGAGAGCACAAAATTAGAGATTGAACTAACAGACTCTGCAGAGGGGAAGAATGAGATAGAGATAGAATGAAGCAAAATGATTAAATAGGGGTCTCTATGTCCTCCAGAAGTCTAAGCCTATAGCAGCATAACTATAGAGACATTTAGAAATGTATCTCCTTTGCCAGGATGTAATCTAATTACTACAAAATTAACACAGGGATGTTGAAATTTACTCACCTTTTTTTACATTCATTGCTCTTTTTGTGAACACAGATGTTTCTCTACCAATTTATGTCAGAATATTTATTATGTTGATTTTATTTTCAACAGTCCTCAAGAGAAAATTTGATAATAAAGGTATTTGCTGTTGAGAATGTAGATTTATAGCTTAGACAAATATAAAGCAAAAGTTGCTGAAACTGCAGTAAGTAGGCAGAAAGAGTTCATTTTCTTTGACTCTGCTGTATAGAAGTTGCATGTTTAAGCTAAGCAGAAATCAGTTTTAGGTTGTTTTTTGTTTTTTTTTACTTTATGTTGTCTTATTAATGAATTATCAATTTTCATTCATTTCATTTGGTTTAGTAGGTAAATGTCTCTCATTGGTTTCTTACATCTTTATGATTCCTGTTTCTTTATTATACAGTTGTCTTCTGAGTGTTTTGTGTGTATTTTCACTCCAGGCTATTTATACGTATGCCTTTTAATGATATTTTTATTATTCCAATATTATAAAATCATGTTTTTTTATATGAAAAGTAAAATGTGTTTGCCTACTCCAATTGACCCCCCTTAGTTTTCCAATGGAGGGTCTAATTTGTAAGGAAATTAGTGATTTAATCTATATCACATTAATCATCTTGATAGCCTGATAACCTACCTGCTGCCTGTTCTTTTTCTGTGAAGGCCAGATGGCCTTTGTGTCAATTTAAAGGAACATGTTCTCACAACTGAAGTGAAACTTAAAGAAGATACTAAACATGGTTTGAAACCATAAAACTTTGTTGACCTCCCTAAGAAGATTTATTTAGAAAGTGTTTGCTCAGTCTTAAATCCAACAGTAGTACACACGATGTTGATATTTTTTAGTTGATTTAAAGTTTATACATTTTTCCACAGCTTATCACCTGCTTGATAAGTTGTGTAGTATTTTAAGACCAAGACTAGTCTCTTTAACTATGCACACCAAACTGATAAAGGAATCCCTTTGTTTGATGACAATGGGAGGGTAAAAACCCTTTGAACAAGACTGTACAAAATGAAAGTGGCATTATATTGAAGAATATGGCAAGCATTTGTGCATTTAATTTATGTATTCTAATTAGATGATTGTGCCTGTAACCTGCCATTGATGTTTTGTAAAGTGTCAGAATTGTATAAACAATATAATAGATTACGTTTTGCTAACACTTATTGAATTAATAAAGTACTTTATCACTTGAAACTGTCAACTAGTGTTTAAACCAGCGGTAACCAATTAAAAATTAGCGGCATGTGAATAAAGAAAATCAACAACCCGTAAAGGTCCGGATACATTTATAATCATCATTTAAACAGAACTTAACACTGAAATAAAATGTTTCGATTTTAAAATCTAAAAATTTAGTAGAGAACAACAATCACTCAGTTTGGTAAATAGACAATTTCCTGATTCACCAATTTAATAAAACTCCAGAACTGACCATTTGTTTTTTTTCTTTTTTCTGGCTTAATGAGAGTAGTGGGCTTTAGGCTGCCCTGCAAGGCTTTAAACCTGGGTTTGAATGGAGACAAAGCCATTCTCAAGCACATATAAAGGTGCCCATTTTGAGCCTGGATCCATATTTATTTTTGATTCTGTTCATGGTGGAGAATCCTGCTTCACAGCAGCAGGTTGAGCCAAACACACTCAAAATGTGCAGGGTCATCTTTGAGGACGCCATTTCACTTTTCTTTTGCCAGTTTACCGCAGTTCTTCAGGCAGTCCACACTTTTTCTGCTCTGTTTCTTATCGTCTTCTCCTTCTTTCCCATCGCTCCAGAAGGGTTTACCATAATAACCTCTCAAAACCCACCGTTTTAAAGCATTTGCAAATAACTCAGAATGCTTGAAAATTACACTGGTAAAATGAATGAGTCATTGCTTTTAGCCTCTATTGAACTTGGTAAAGTCTTGAGTTTTAGTTAAAAGTAGAAGGTTACAGAGTTTGGATCTTGAAGAACAAGACCGTCTAAGGATATTTTCTTTTTTGAAACTATATGGAGCTAAATAACTGTACTGACACAGATTTGGGTTAAATGTCTGAAAGAGCTTTGGCGTCTGTTTGTGAGAACAGAAAACAGCGGCACACATATTTCAGACATGTTGATATTCCAATGTTAACCATATATACTGTCTTTCAACCTCCTTGATGTTCTCACAGATGGAGATCTAATCTGAGAATGTCTGCATAAAAAAAGAGCCATATTTGCATTGACGTCACAGACATCTCTACCTTCCCTCCTTCAAACCTGCTGTTTCTGTTTTTTTCAGCTTGCTTTCCTATTTAAACCTTTTAAAACAGGGGTCTTCAACGTTTTCCAGGACAAGGACTCCCAAACTGATGGCGAGACGGAGCAGGGACCCCCTAATTATATATATTGTATGAAACTGTGTTATATCAAGCTAGTCCTATAGTCACTCTATTACAGATGGAATAATGTAATGAAAGTTATTTCTTCCTGGGATTATGAAAGTGCTTCTGATTCTGATTCCTGGTTGATGGGACAGGTGTTGTGAATGAAACGGTGTCCAGCTTGAAAAAGCTCCTGTGTGTTGCTGAATGTGAGCATTGATGACTGAAAGACATCTTCTGCCTCCATTTATCTGTTTACTTCAGTGTGTTGAATTCATGTTAATGTTTATTTAAAGACAATTTAATTAGTGGAAAAAATTTCAGAAGGAAATATAAAAAAAGGTTTAGGTCACAGCTATCCTATACCTGTTTGAGATCTTTTCTCTGGTTAATTTGTCATTAATGCTGAAGACTATCTCAAAATATGACTCATGTTTTTAGAACATTAAACAATGTTATAGTGTTAATTCATATTTCCAAAAAGAGAGAAAAACCTTTTAAGATTAGATATTTTATGCATCAAATCTTGATATTCTTTCTCTGAATTTTTAAAGAACTAAAACATCTTATTGGAACAACAATGACAAAAAAATGTTTTTATATCTTCTCCTTTCCACTCTTTTGTCAGATATTTGACTTATTTTTACTCAGAAACACAGATCTGCATTAATAACTCAAAGACATCTTCTGCCTCATTTTATCTGTTTACTAAAGTGTGTTAAATTCATCCTAATGTGTATTTAAAGACATTTCAATTATTTGAAAAAATTGCAGAAGGGAAAAAGAAAATCAACCAAAACTTTTGCAACCCCCATGCAGTATCTCCATGGACCTCCTAGGGGTCGCGGACCCCCTGTTGAAGTCCTTTGATTTAAAGCATCCGGACAGCTGTGGGCTTTGAGGCTTCGAAGTTACTTCCCAAAGATTTCTTTGATTCATTAGAAAGCTTAAGATGAGCAAAAACAAGTGGAAACATTCCTTTTACCCTAGTAAGAGGATTGCACAGAGTAAGTCTGAGCAAAAAGTTCAACTTAGAAATTTGCGCTTTTAATACTGAAGTGATTTAGTGACTTATTGTGATTTTCTTCATTACTGTTATGAAACTGTTGATTGTGAGTTTTATGATGCAGCTTTTCTAACGTTCAAGGGTGGCCTTATTGAGGTTACACCCGATCATCTCAGTCTAATTAAAATCCTAACTTTAGCCCCATTTACACTACTCTTTTAAAACCCTGCAGAGAACGGTCCAAGCACGATAACTGAGATAACCGTTGAGTGAAAATGGACACAACAGAACAGCCCTAAATCTAGTACTAGTTCAACAGTAGGGCTCGGCATGGTTAAGTTGTGGCTCAGTTCTCTGATGACAAAGGGGCCATGAGCAGACCACGTCATCTCCTATTTACGGTCAGCTGACTCATTTTGCGGGTTTTCCGGCATGTCAGGTGTCCTGTCAAACCAGCATACAGCTAATATTTACCTTCCCTAAGTTACTTCAGAGTCAAAATATAAACTACAGCCAATGTTTTCTATGATTTTAAACATAAAAAAATCAAAATCTAAACAAATTGAAATTCCCCCAAACACTTTTTTCTACTTCTATAGTAACTGATTTTAAATTAATATTAACTAATATGGTTTTCTAGAGGCTTCTTCTCCCAACATCCCAGGAACTTCAATCATGTCTGGCAGTTTCTACATACAATAAATTACAGTATGATCAAAGCTGATTTTCTTTTTTAAAAGTTAAAATAAACGCATGCATATTAAAAGACTGTAAGCTGATCCGACAGCATATGCTGGTCTGACAGAACACCGGCTTTCAAATTCACAGATTTTTTTCACCTGTTGGAGGTTAAGAGATCTGTGGTGTGACCTGGAATGATGTCAAGATCGAGGCTCTCATTAAAATTTGGGTAGAGGATGCTATCTAGGCACATACTTTTCTGAAAGTTATGGGCGCCACCATTTTTGTTTGTGTAATTCCAGCCTTGAGAGCTGCAGTACGGTAGTAGTAAATGGCCGTAAGAACCAAGCTCAGCAGGGTTAACTGATCCAACGCTGGAAAAAGATCTAGAAATAAGTAAAAATGAAATGTATTTACCCTTAATTTGAGTAGGTAAATGAGAAAGTTTGCCAATGGAATGAGTATTTTTACTCTTAAAATAAGATATTTAGATAAATGCACTTGAAATTAGACACTGCAATTGTGTTTTCTTTTAAGTTTAAATTGTCTTGTTACATTGGCAAAATGTCTCTTTCACCCCCACAATCCAAAAACAAATGCATTTATTTTAAGAAAAAATGACTTATCTAGATTTAGATTTTTTCCAGTGAAGCTTGATCTAAAATCGGCACGTAACTGTTTCAGAGGGGTAGTGTAAATGGGGCATTTGACTTGGCCATTTCAAAACCTAACAAGCAACCCTAATTGGTTGTTGTTAATGTAATTCAGAAATACACTTGTGGCTTGCTTCTGTTGCATAACCCAAACGCTTTATGAAAAGCTTGAGGACATAAATTAAAGGTGGGGCAATCCGCTTTAAGATTTTCTTGTTCAGAGCAGAATTTTTGGTTCAATTATTTTCAAATCGTAGTTTTGCAGAAAAAAATGTACCCTCACACAGAAAAGGTTCCACTTTTGTCTAATTTTTGTATAGAATTTTTTTTTGCAAACATTCAGTAGATCATTGTACAACAATGTCATTCCACTACCCTCAGGAAAGATGTCACTTTTCTTGGGTTTCTGGAGATTAGGGTATTGTATGTTCGTAGAAAAGAAAATTTAAATTGTATGTTGTTGTTTTTTTTATTATCTTTTTTTATGCTTCATGTTGTCAGAAAGGTTTTATTTGGGGGATTTATTTTATGCAAAAAGATCTGGTAGTAACAAACCCCGAATGTAGCTTGTAAATTAATTTAGATTTTACCAATAGAGAGAGTCAGGTTTATTTTTAGGGAGATTTATTTATTTTTTTTCACCTAACAGTAAGTTGTTATGAGTAACCTTTGTCCTTAACAAATAAATTCAGTATTTTAAAAGTGCATCTTTTATTTATGGAATACTTTGAATTAGGCTGTTTGGCTTTTTTTTTTTTTTTCATTTTGTTACCTTATAAATCTTTTCTGAAAGTTGAGTTAAATCTAAGTGTTAAAAAGGAGAAACGAGACAAAGATCTCTTTAAAAAATTTTTTATAAATACAGCACTATTTAATACATGATAAACAATCCCAAAATGTCAATAGAAGTAATCATGTGGTGCAAAAGGATTACCGTATGTGGAAAAAAATCTGGATGATAGAAAAATTATAAAATAAAAGTATGAAATATTATAAAGCAAATGTAAATTATTTTCTGATTAGATATAATTATCAGCTATCAGACTCCAAACTTGGGTAATTATTACCATAGTCTCCTTGACATAACTGAACGGTCGCAGCTCAACCCTTTATTATAATAGTTGGAAGAATTGTGATTTAGGGTTTTTTAACTTTTCCATGCTATTTTATTTCTTAGCATTTATCTGACTCAGAAATCTGCAGTGGAGCATTGCTGCTCTTTAATCTCCTTGCATGTTTGATTAGCCTGTTATAATCCATGTATAGTTAGTTTTTTTTAGCAGGATGAATGTTTACTGCACCTTAAGTTTCCATCTACATCAGCTTCAAACAGACATCTCATTATAGCGCACCTCAGTGTGAACCATAGCCACCATTCTAAGTAATTATGTGGAGTGTCTTTCCACTGGAGAGTGTGTTCGCCCCTGCTAGTCCCAATGCCTGCACTTATGTGATTTATATGATTTCCCTAGAATATATTGCCCTATCCTGTGGGCCCTCTCATATTCAATTGTTTTGATGGATCTCCTGAAACAACACCCTTTTCAATAAGAAAATATGCTCTTATTATTTTCTGCTTCTGCGGTTTCTATATTTATATTTTTCCAACAACTGTCCTTGGAGAGCCTTGCCTTGTCATTTCTATGTGGTTAATTTTTATCCAGTAGTTTATTTTATTTTTTCATTGCCTGCAAAAAATAAATAAAAAAAATCACAATTTGAGCTTTGAGAGTCCTCTGGAGCATCTACCTTATTTTAACAAGCAGAACACCGTTTCAGCTGAAAGATTTATCTATTAAATATCAAATATATATCAGCAGAAGTGGTTGCAAGTCAGCAAAACACATAGAAGTCTGCAAACATTTGAAGTGTATATTCCAGCGAGAAAGCAGCAAATTGCTCAAGAGGTCAGGTGATGCCAGAAATGTGTGAAACATTATCTCTCTAATGACATTGTTTCTTGGTGTTAGAAAAACTTCAGGAAAAATAATATAAGGTAGTTTCTAATGACCTAAAAACATTTATACTGAAATATTTTAGGATAAAACTTAACTAAATATATTGAAACTATTTCAATTATTTTACTGCTAGGTAGCTTGTGGCAGAACAGGAAAATTGTGTCATAGTTTAAGAATGCCATTAATATGGGGGTCTACTGTCCTCATCAAGATAAGTACATTTTTTTTCTCAATTGCAGTCTTTGTTTTTATTTATTCAGGTCAAGTTTCAGTTTGTAGAATTAGATTTGAGGTGACAACAAACGAGAAACTTGACAATAAAAAAAAATTATGATTGTAATTATGTGATTATTTTTATGTACATTTCAACCTTTTCTTTAAAATTACCATTTAATCTTCAGAGATGGAAGTCTGTCAGCTTTATGACCAAAAAATCTTTACCCACACTTTATATTTTTTTGTCAGATTCAACTCTAGGTTCCGACTCATTCATGCACAGCAAGGTTTTGATATTGTGACATGATTTCCAAAGCCAAAGACCAGAATCATGATGATAAAAAGAAAAAAAGAGAAATTAAAAAAGTGATCAAATTGCGTACATTTGCCACCATCATGTTTTACTGTGCGTTTGGCGTTCCATCCGGTTTTCTGTTGTATTTATCTAACGCAGTGAAAAAATATTGCTGCCTTCTCCCGAATATTACTCTTGTTCAATAGAATGGATCCCATTTTATCCATCTGCTATCTCTGGTTTTAGCGCAAGGCAAGGCAAGGCAAATTTATTTGTATAGCACAATTCAGTACAAAGACAATGCAAAGTGCTTTACATGATTAAAATACAGGAAGATAAATAAAATAAAATAAAAAATGCAGAAACAAAAAAGAATATTAAAAACAGTAGGACTAAACAAAATATGTTTTAGTTTAACTGTTTAACTAGAACAGTCGAAGGCAATCCTAAACAAATGTGTTTTTAGTCTTGATTTAAAGGAACTCAGGCTTTCCGCACTTTTACAGTTTTCTGGAAGTTTGTACCAGATAAGTGGAGCATAGGAACTAAATGCTGCTTCTCCATGTTTAGTTCTGGTTCTAGGTATGCAGAGCAGGCTGGAGCCAGAAGACCTGAGTGGTCTGGATGGTTGATACACTGATAGCAAGTCTGTGATGTATTTAGGTGCTAAGCCATTCAGAGATTTATAGACTAACAGAATGATTTATCATAACCTAAGGATTCATGCCATCAATACCTTTGGTTATAAATGATAAGAGTTTGGCCTGATTTTTACAAGACAGCCTTGCTGCAGACCTACACTGTCAGGACCATTCATTGCAAATGTGCACTGTGAGGTCTCCTGCGCTGCCAGAAAGGTTGTTTATTTAAAGCTTTTCAAAGTAAAAGTGAAGATGATTGTAAGCCTTTCAAAGTAAAAGCAAAGCTGATTCAAATCCTTTCAAAATAAAAGGGAAGTAGAAGTGAAGCCTTTCAAATTGCAAGGGAAGTTTATTCAAAGCCTTTCGAAGTAAAAGCATAGTTGGTTCGAAGACTTTCAAAATAAAAGCGAAGTTGATTCAAAGCCTTTCGAAGTAAAAGCAAAGTTGGTTTAAAGCCTTTCAAAGTAAAAGCAAAGCTGATTCCAAGCCTTTCTAAAATAAAAACTGACAGTGCAGAACACCGAATTGTGCAGGTCTGCAACAAAGCGTCCTGACAGTGCAGGTCTGCAGCCAGACGCTTCTTTATTTTCAAATGTTTAGTCCTGTTTCTCTCCAAATATATATATATATATATATATATATATATATATATATATATATATATATATATATACATAGCTATGGGCTTAGCTCATTTATCTCTTTGACATGAAAACTGGAGCTTGTCTGCTTGAATGTTTCTTTCCTAGATAGATCCACCTGTGGAGCTATTTTATCATTACCTTTTCTTTGCTTTGCTGTGCTTTGCTTTTCTGTTTGTTTTGTAGGTCTGCTTCTATCTCCTTGAACACTCAGTCCGCCTCAGCAGAAGGCGGCTCACACTGAGCCTGGTTCTGCTTGTTAAAGGGAGTTTTCCCTCCTTACAGTCACTTCATGCATGCTTGGTGTGAGGAATTGCTGTATGGAGTCAACGACAACATGAAAACAAATATCTATTGTCACCACATATTCATCCAGGAGAGCATGTCCTGCAAGTAAATGACTCAATCATCAGCTGGGTTTTCTTGGATAGAAATGTATTTAACAGCCTGACTTTATGAAGCCATTGAATTATCTCAGTAAAGTGAGTTGAGAGGATGTGTTATGCTATATAAATAAACTGAATTGAATATATTGGTATGATCTTGATAAACAGGATCATCAAACTTAGGAGAGTAATTCAAAAGGCCTTTTTAACAAAGCATTAGTCTAAGGATTTGCACACTTTTAACACCAGGTTACTGCAGCCANATTGAATATATTGGTATGATCTTGATATGCAGCAACAGTGAACTTAGGAGAGTAATTCAAAAGGCCTTTTTAACAAAGCATTAGTCTAAGGATTTGCACACTTTTAACACCAGGTTACTGCAGCCAGATAATGTTTCATAAAAGGTTGATGAAAGGGATTCTTTTGCATCACAACCGCATTTCTTTTTTTAAAGGGATGTGTTAAGTTGTTATATCCACGGCATGCCTTCCAGCACAGTCCATAGAACACATAGTTCATGTTACAACACGGAGCCCATCTGTGTAACTGCCTGAAGAACAGTATCCACTTCATCAGGGAGTGTGTTAATTCTGACTCTGCTCCATTTCACCTGCAGCCCTCAGGCAGATGTTTCAGGGCAACAGCTGAAAGTAATTTACCACAAATATATATAAAAAAAAAAAATACCCTCACAGCAACATCAGTGGCAGCTACAGCATTCTCATTCACAGGTACATGTTTATCTGACAAGTGGTAACTTTGTTCAGCCATTACTGTGTGAGAGCCTGCTGTGCTGAAGGAACTCTCCGCTGCTCACGTGTGGATGTGGAAGCACTTCTGGCTTAGCAGAGGTCACATTAACTATTTATAGCCGTATTTTCCACACGGTTGACCTCTTTATTAGGCCATGAAAGAGGACAGGTGCACAATAATACTTTGCAAGTACTTTACTGCCTCTCAAAATTTTATGGACTTCCAAATGCAACACAGTAAATACAAGATTTAGTTTCCTGTGCTAAGTAGTTAACTCCAGCAGTTCACATCCTGATAGTATCCATTCATCTCCTGTGCCAGGAAACTTTTCCTTTCTTAAAACTCTTAACATCCTCTGACAGCTGCAAAACTGTAAAATGCTCTTCAGCTTCAATCCAGTCTTGAAACGATCATGCCAGGTCATCCAACGGTTTAACTACTAAGTTTTCCCTTCACCGGCGCATCAGCTGATTTTTTTAATCGTTTTTTTTTTTTTTTTGTAATATAACATTTTTTAAAGACATATTCCTTTTAAAGGTTTGCTTACTGCAATAAATGGAACATATTTTCCATTAAAAGTTGACCAATTTGAATTTGACTTTATGTTTATGCATGCAAACATTTGCATGTGCTAAAAAATTTAAAACCTGAGATTGTGCATTCTTGTAATTTGTAAGTGGTCCTTCAAACAAGACCAGCTCCTAAAACAGCTCAGTCCTAGCAAATCTTTTCTACCAAATTTTCACCATAAAATTATGCATGCATTTAAAAGAAAAAAAAAACCAATACAAGAGAACTAGATTTTATCATTCTCATACACCCTGCAGTAGAAATCGTTGATTTTTAAGGCAACATGATGAGTTTGTTACCAGAAAAACACAAATATCTCTTCTTTCAATATTCACAAAGTTAACACAGTATCTGTTTAATTAAACTATTTGTAATAAGGTTAAAATAACAAATACTTCTCACCTTAATCAATTTTTTATTTTGGAGAAAACAGGGCTAAAATAGCTCATCTATTTCTGTTGTTCTCAAAATGTATTTTAAGAATATTTTTTTGTTTTTGACGAAAACATGGTTATATACAGTAAGGGACAACAATGACCTGATAGAAAAAAAGGGTGCAAATTATCATTATTTTTTTTTTAACCTATCTTGAAAGCTGTTTTCAAGTCTGAATCTATTTGGTGCAGCTGGTTTTGAATAGATTGCTAAAATGACGGCGATATACACAAATTAATGGAGAAAACAATTGGTTTGTGAGCCCCTACTCCCCATGTTGTTCATTCGATCAATGTTCCCATTAGCTGTTCATTTGAAGACTTTACCTGGTTTTAACCAAACTATGCTGGCTTTGTAGTTTAACAAACTTCACATTACTTCGGTATAATTACTTTTCCAAGGTTTCTTTAGGCCTATAATAGACTAAGATGAAGCAAATTTAATTGTTTTCAATAGAAAAAAAGGTGTTATAGTTTCAGACCTTTTGTATTTTCTGCTCAAGCCTTTGTAGCAGAATATCCCCACCACTATGAAGGCAGTACCTAAAAGTCTTCCTTCTTAGAACTTGATTTCTCAAAACACTTCATGAATGTTCTCTCCATCCATTCTTTTACGTCTTGAGAAACAATCTGTGGTAAACGGAGGGATCTGCCCTGGGAGCATAGATTGACTTGTAGAAACTGACAAGAAAAACGTGCACATTTTTTTCTTTAGACGCTGTAAGGCTAGAAATAGAGCAGTACATTAAACGTGTTGCAGGGCAGAATACTGCTGAGAGTTAACAGTTGTGATTTTCTGCCTCTTGGCAACCAGAGGTAACATGTTTGGATTACAGGAAACAATCTTTCTTGTTATCAATAAGAACTAAAGTGCTTTTTTTCTGTTAGATGCCAGAAATTTGCTTATATTTGGGCTCCAGCTGGTATGCTAATATGAAACAACTAAAAGAAAACATGATTTATGTGAGCTGAAGGCTATTATTATATCCCATATTATTTGTTTTTTTTTTACCACCAGCTAAATTTCATTTCTGAAATTTTGAATTTACTGATTGCAATTATATCAATCTTAAGTAGCTGTTTTAAAGGTGTTTTATAATTTTGACACTAGTTGAGTTGAGTTCCCATGTGGGATAACCATTTCTGGTGATCACGGGGAGGATTCAAAGGTCTAATTGCAGAAAAGTGGTCTGGAAATCTTAGAGACTCTTTGTTGCTTTTTGCAGAAGATGTTGATCCGATTAGGGCTAAAACAATCGTGATTAATTTACTAATTTAGTAATTGTTTCTTCGTAACCTCGAGTATAGAGACTCTAAAACATGCCATTAGCTGAAAGAGCAACCCATTGAAAGCAGTTATTTTGCATTTAAGATGGAAAAACTTTTCATCCATTAATATGCTCTATCCAGAAGTCTTCAACCCACACAGTTTTAGCTTCGCTTGGTTTAAATTATGTGTAAAATCTACTGTAAGGCATCCACAGCGTAATCGATTAGCAAAAAATGTGTTAGTTGCCGCCCTAGTGACGATTGAGTCTTTTAGCCATTAGCTCTTAAACAATGTGTTTAAGAGTCACTTCTACTGAGTCCAAAGGTCTCAACTGGTGCACTGCTTCCTACAGATCAGTGGTGAATATTTCCCTCCGTTCGAGCAATTACACTTTACAGTAGGATGATGTAGGGGATGCATGATGGAAAGAGAGAGCATCTGGATTCGAGTGGTGAAGAGTTTCTTACAGATGGTGGTTTGTGTTAGGCCTAAAAGGGGAGCTCGGGAATAAAAAATAAGTTTTTGGGATGTCCTGGAATAAAAGATTTGCACCTGGATGCAACAATGGTCATGTAACGGATGATGGATGTCATCTAAAGGGCTCCGTTAAGATAGCCTCGTGAGACCATCCTGATCTCGCGAGCTTTCAAGGTTTCACTCGCAGATCAGTCTGGCTACTTTCCGTTAAAGAAAATTTGGAGCAGTTCACCAAACGAACGTCCAATCAGCATTGGCTTTGAGGCGGATTGAGGTGTGACGCAATGAGAAGCGCGACAGTTCAGTCTAAAGAACATGGCGGCTTCAGCCGATGAAACTAGCGTTAGCGTGGCTATCGAGAAAGTTTAATCAAAATTACAGAGTATTTCTTCACTGAAAGAAGAGCAAAACACTGCACTGGAGGCTTTTCTCAGAGAAAGAGATGTTTTTGCTCTTCTCCCGACTAGCATGTGGTTGTGTTTTCGTCGTCTCTCTGTTAGTACGTCATATGCTTCGTTGATCTGATTGGTTTATTTGGACCGTCCAACACCAACATAGGCCAATCAGCTAATCAGTATTTTCGCCCCTTCCCAAAATTACTTCAGCGGAAGGTTTCCAGTTAGATATGCGGAGCAAATCCAGCAAATCCATCTGGCGGAGTCAGGTTACCGTTAAGATGGTTCAGGCAATTTACTTTACATTTTCCCATCAAAGAGAAACTGCTGTAGGCAATTTACACAAATTTGCTAGGGACTCATGTTCACTTGTTAAACAAACAAAATATCTGTTAGCTACTTGGTGCATTTAGGCCTCTGAATGTGTTGTGATGATGGCAATTTACCGAACACCAACATCAACCATCAGAATTCGGAAGCTGCTTTTCTACTTAAAATTTTGTACATCGCAATATCTTTGCTTTACGCAGGACAGTCTGTTACAAAAATCCATTGAGCCGAAGTTGTCTGGCAAAAAATTATGGTGTCAAAGGTCAGAATTAGAAGACAACTGATTTGAGAAAACAGAGCGGCTAATTGTCTCAAGGTATGTGGGATTGGATCTCTAAATGTACAATCTAGCAAACCATCAAGAAGGATTGCAGAAGGAGAAAACATCAGGGCTCAAAACTTTAATGAGTCATAAATTCTGCTTCAACATTAAGATATTAGTCAATATTTGGTTTAAACATCTGGAAAGCATTAACATCAATTAATGAATAACTTTAGAGTAAAAATTATGATTTAGTTTCTTTGCACACAATGCCATATGTTTCTTCTGAGTGAAATAGACTGATTTTTTATAGTTAACACTTAAACATGGTCGACTGGAGGAGAGAAAAGATTTTTCGTCAGTATCATCTGTGACTAACAAGGTTTGCCTCTCAAGTTGCTTGAAAAAAAAAACTGCTTTCATTTATTTGCTGCAGTAGAAAATATGCAGTGAGTACACTGCATCTTTTCTTTAATGATCTCGAGCTCGCAGACGCACACACACATATGCTTTCCCCTCTTAATCTATGTCTGCTGAAGTGGTCTTTAATGAGGTGTGAACAGAGGACCACAACCCTCTCTCTTCCTCCCTCCCTCCTCTGCCACTATTTCATCTTCCTTCAATCTTAGCCCTGAGAGGCCACCAAACCAGACTGACAGAGCTACAAAGACGCACAGCAAGCGGCACATCGACAGGCTCGGGGAGAAAGGTGATGGCGGAGTTAATGGGAGAGAACAAGGTCTCCTTTTTTTCTGTTCCATTACTCCATCCCTCCATCCATCATCATGTGATCACAGTGAGAGGGGATCACAGGGCCCATGAAGGATGGTCTAAAGACATCCTCTACGGCAGGAACCAACTTCAGGCTTTCCCACTGCTTATATGCGTGGGAATGTATGCATCTGATTGCGTGGTACGTGATTATGCTTTCTGCATGTTGGGAAGCGGGTCAGACTGGATGTGTTTTGGTCCCCCCCAGCGAGAAGCCTGCCCACTCCCACTCATGATAACCTACCACAGAATTATTGTTTTGTTATTGAAGACAAGCAAGCTTTACTAATGCATCTTGAATTTGTCTCTCTTGTGTGTGGATGCCAGTTTACATGCCTTCCAGCTTGATGGGAACCCACTGACTAACGCATCACATGCCCTTGATTTGAATGAAGGGCAGGATTTTTATTAGCGTTAAACAGCCTTCTCCTACCTTGTTACCTTTAAGTTTCCAGATGAAACCATGCTTGCCAAGAATCAACCCTCGGAGCTTGTTAAAAAAACACACCACAACTTTGATTACCTTCCAGGGTGGGGATTTCACCTTCAACTCATGGAGCGAACTCTGCAAATCCAATCTTGCCTCCACATTAGAATTGAAGAGAGGCTCTGCAGAGTATTTGTAATACATCTTCAGGCATGAGTGTAGTTCTAAAACAAGAAGCCTTCCTCTCCTAATTTTTAATTGGAATCAACGGAGCAAGCGTGATGACACACGGTTTTAACTTGGATTGGAAAAAATTAATCCTGTTCAGTGGTAATGCTACCCCTGAAGCTAGGTATGATGGTCCAAAAGTCCCATAGTTTAACAAAAATATTAATAATGAACACAAAATTATACCTAATTAAATAAATTTCATCAGTAAAGACAAATCTGTTCAATTTCTGAATGGCATATTTCGTTGTGAATCGAATTTAATTTAGGGTTGTTGCTTATCTTTAATGTATTTCCTCTTTCATCTGCAGTTAATGTTGCTTTATTTTGGATATTTGGTCAGATATCAGCCTGTTTAATGGGTCCCAGTGGTAGTTGAAACTGTTTGATTTTGCACTGCAACATAGTGACCATGATATAATTGAATCACTACTCAGATGAGGATGTATGTGTTATTTAGTAGCTATGTTTACATGTGTAAAATTTCTCCAAACTAGTTTAAATCTTGGTTGATCAGAAGTTAAGAATCTATTTCTACATGGACACTAAATAAAATTACCCAATTATGACTAAACCCTTACATCATGCGCAGATCTGTCTAGTTTTCCAGAAACGCTTTATTAGTATAAGGAGAAACTTCCTTTTTTTTAAAGAAAAACCGTACTTGTTGGTTCATCCTCTATATTAGCTTCTCTTTGTGCCTGCCTATTAGATTTAAGCACCCAAACACTTAGCAAATAACCTGAGGAAGAAGGACAACAGACGTTAGATTCTTTTTACTCAAGAGGAGAAAGGACAGAGATGTGTTCAGTTACAATCTCCTACCGCTCTGAAGCACACTCTGCCGAAACCTTTATATTATTTCATATTTGGAGGTCCCTAGTTACATGACCATTGCTGCTCTAAAGCATGGGTTAAAGTGGCAGCAGCGCTATCTACATAACACAAGCATAAGTGGTTTCCAAAGGTTCATCTTGGGATAAAAGACTATACATTCATTAAAACAGAGCTCACCTGTGTGGGGTGAGTCAGCAGGTGCAGTTTTATTACCCCGCTTCTGCAAAGACACTCAGCATAGAAATGAGTACAAAGGCCACTCTGGGTTAATGGCATAGTAAGAAATATTTCAGTATAAAAGCATAAAATGTATTAGAAATCAGTAAATATGATTTAACTTAATATAAATTTGTTCCAAAACTGCCCCTAACATTTGTTTTTCTTCAGTTTTGCAGTCTTGTGGGGTTTTTTTTCCACTGGACCTTTGTTGCGTCATACATTTGTTTTTGGGCTTTACTGTACCTTATGCTAGGCCTCCTTTTGCTACAGAGGTAGAGGGTGGGATGGCATGTCCTCTCCTCCACCAAGTAGGACCAGGAGCCAATGAATGAAGCTTAGTCAATGGAAAAAACTCTCACTGATGTTGCACACTTGCGCAGAGGAGATCAGAATGGGTGGGTGCATGGAAGCAGATCGGAATGGCGATCTGTGTCCATCTCTCAACTGGAATGACATGTCTTTCCAATACGACCAAATCTAATTAGGATTTTCAGTCTGACTTGTTTAAATGACACATTTTTCATCTGATCAGACCTTCAATTTGTTTATTTGTGTCAATGTAAATAGGTATGTAGAGTATAAAGTCATTGATTTGGGAATCAGCATACTGAGTCACGAGGTTGCAAATCAACCTGGAAGTTCTTCATCATGATGACAAAATCCCTCTTTTTCTGACCCCTCTCCTAAATCTATGATCAAAGGGTTGTTTAAGGGGCCTGAGGGGAAGTTTAGAAAGGAGTGTGAAGCTTTGTCATCAAGCGGGAGCTTTTTGTCCAGCGTATGATCTGGATATTTCTCTTCAAATATAAATTATTCAAATCAACTTCTACTTCCCAATGATCGTGGGCAAAGTTTTACTGGAGGTATCTTCTTGTTTAAATCATATTGTCCATTTCCGCTGTTACCACATGTTTGTTCAGGAAGAGGAATTGCTGCAAAGTCAATGACTTGATATAATCAGCATGGTTTCTTTTGATGGCATTCTCTTTTTGAGTAAATCAGATTATAAACTGAACTGCACTTCATCGTTTTGATTGGATATAAATGTATGTAATCAAATTTCAAAGTATCTTATTGGATAATCTTGTTTAAATATTGCTGTCTATAAATGGGATCCGTTTGTCTTGTGAAATGCAATTAGATATTATGCTCTGGAGTTGTATAACCACATTTTGTACAATAAGCTGTAAGGAAAATATAGAAAAAAGAAAATTGTAAGAGTAGGTTTAAAACGTCCTCCTGAGAGATACAAATTTATTCATGGATTATATGAAACATCAAATAGTAAAATACAGATTAAAAAAAAAAGAAAGAAAAGTCTGGTATAAAATTACCAAAACAGCAGATTTACAAATTGCCTTGGGGTGAAATGAGCAGTATCTGTTAGTCGCCACATTGCATTGAGCAGATTGCCTGAATGCCGCTTTCCAGCTCTCTGATTCTGTCTAGTTTTATCAAACCTTCAATCAGTTCATTAAATCCTGCAACTGTCTTTTCCTAATCTTGTCTTTAATTCGTCTTCTGGATAAAGAAAAGAAATAGCAAATGTAACTTCCAGTGTAGAGGCCAAATGGCCCAGATTCTCATTTATGGCGCAAAGGTACATTAAGATTAGAAAACATTGTGAAATTTTTGCAACAATTGAAAGCTCTCATTTTTAAAAGGTTATACCTTTTAATGCTATGGCTAATGATTGTTTTTTTTTGCTTTTGTAAAGCTAACATGATATAAAGCTTTTGTGACATGTGAACAAATCCTATTTTGTCTCTTATACTCAAGGCACTCGTTTTCACCAATTTTTTACTGCATGATTTGTCAGTTTTTTATTTTTTACTATTAAGTTTTTTTATAGACATGCTGTTATATTACTAATAATGCACAAGTTTCTGTTCTTTTCTCAAAAAAAAAATGCTGTATTTTTACTCCTAATAATGCTCTCATACTTTTAGGTTCTACTTATGGAAAATACAAGAAGGGGTTTTTCAATAATGCAATAAAACTATTATAAAAAAAATAAAAATAAAAAAAAGATTTGACACTGAAATAACTTGTATTCCACCGTGAAATCATTTAGATTGACAGCGTTTTATGGGCCTGAGCCATTGTCGCAGCATTGGGAATGAATCATTCTCAGTGCTTGGCACACCAGTAATCTTAAGATATGATGCTGAAACTGTCTGTTGCAGCATCCGCAACTAATTTGTGGCTTCACTGATATTTTGATCTTCTGCCATTTTTTTTTTGTTTTTGTTTTCTTACTGTGAACACATCAGTCCCTGTGCACCATTTGTGCTCCTAAAAGTCACCATCAGCCAAACTTTGAAAGTGGAAAACAAAATAAAATACCATATATGAAAAGGGTATGTCACCATGTTCATACATTAAGTCTCATTTGGTGCCAGTTGACATGACGTCAGAATGATAAAAAAAACTGTTATGTATCAATACTATAAATCTAATTACCTTTGTTTATAATGTCTGCATCTGAATGTATGTAAATGCCAAACTCTGGATGATGCTCAGAGGGGGGTGTACAAGCAAGAGCTTAGATGGACTTGAAATCTGCATTTATGAAAATAACGAGAATACAGATGGATTTTCTAACACAGTTAACACAATCTTGTAAATAAAAGGAATAAAAAAAAAAACTCCCCACTCGGATTTAAGTGCCGGCTTTGTTTCTCTGCAGCTGTCTAATTATGCATTTGAAAAAGAAATGCTACTGTGATCCACTTCCTAAATTCTCCTGTATTATTGTTATATTTTGCCTAAATGTCTTCAGTCTAAGGCAGCAGGACAATTTTCGTAAATACAGCTCCATTTGTATTATATTCAAGTCCAGGCCTTAGCATCATCACTTACACAAGGCGCCAATTGAATTAGTGCTGAGTACTGCTGCTGCTCCTTTGGACTTTGATGTTTAATGCTTTGAATTGCTAATTCAGAATCCTCGTAATTTATCCCCTTTTGTCCGTCCACTGTTTAAATGTAATATTTTATTTGTTCTCCTTTTAATGCAGGCCCTTAATGTGGTCTTTTTTTTTTTTTTTTTATGAATCGTACTCCTACAGTCCACTGGGGAGAGTGATGAGGATTTTAATGCTCCATTCTGCTCGTCTTTTCACAGCTCCCTTTACAGACAAGCCGCCAAAAATCCTGTTTCCCACAGAGAGCCAAATGAGCATCATAGAGATGGCACTAGGTAAGGAAACATGTTGCATTCCCCACAGTGACTGCCTGTTTTTTGTTTGTCGCTGGAGCATGCATTATTTGACTGGTGGCATCCCAAAGCATTGCTTCACATTCCTAACTTAATCAAAGCGAGTTCTTCCAAAGTGGGTCCCGTTCTACTTTTGCGTGGCTTTGTTTTGAGATATGCAGACTATTTCATCCTAATTCTTTATTTATTTATTTTATTTCTCTACTGAGGTAATAAATGGTTAATTTTGAGAGACATGCTTCTGGCACGTGATTGTTAGATTCCTCACATCTATTGTAATTTCCCCTTTTTCAAATATTTTGGAAATCCCTGGTCTATTAAAGAAAAGTCTCGATATAATATAATTTAAAGTAATGTAAATCCCTTTACCGTCCCACGATGGGGAATTTCACTCTTTGCATTTGACCCATCCCCTTGGCGAACATACACTGCTAAAAAAAAATTAAAGGGACACTTTGTAATCAGAGAATAGCATGAAGTTAATTAATCTTCGGGCATAATGATTTGGTCAGGTAAGTAGCAGATGGGGTTGTTAATCAGTTTCAGCTGCTTTGGTGTAATTGAAATTAACCACAGGTGCACTAGAGGGGCAACAACGAGACGACCATCAAAACAGGAATGGTTTTACAGGTGGAGGCCACTGACATTTTTTCCCCCTCCTCATCTTTTCTGACTCTTTTTCACCAACTTTGCATTTGGCAAGGGTCACTGTCACTACTGTTAGCATGAGGCGCTACCTGGACCCTACAGAGGTTGCATAGGCAGTCCAACTCCTCCAGGATAGCACATCAATATGCCATTGCCAGAAGGTTTGCCGTGTCTCCCAGCACAATCTCAAGAGCATGGAGGAGATTCCAGGAGACAAGCAGTTACTCCAGAAGAGCTGGACAGGGCCGTAGAGGGTCTACAACCCAATAAGCAGGATGGTATCTGCTCCTTTGTGCAAGGAGGAGCAGGAGGAGCACTGCCAGAGCCCTACAAAATGACCTCCAGCAGGCCACTGGTGTGAATGTCTCTGACCAAACAATCAGAAACAGACTTCACGAGGGTGGCCTGAGGGCCCAAGGTCCTCTAGTGGGCCCTATGCTCACTGCCCGGCACAGTGGAGCTCGAATGGCATTTGTCACAGAACATCGGAAATTGGCAAGTCCACCACTGGCACCCTGTGCTTTTCACAGATGAGAGCAGGTTCACCCTGAGCACATGTGACAGACGTGAAAGGCTCTGAAGAGCCGTGGAGAACGTTATGCTGCCTGTAACATCGTTCAGCATGACCGGTTTTGGTGGTGGGTCAGTGATGGTCTGGAGAGGCATATCCATGGAGGGACGCACAGACCTATACAGGCTAGACAACAGCACCCTGACTGCCATTAGGTATCGGGATGAAATCCTTGCACTCATTGTCAGACCCTATGCTGGTGCACTGGGTCCTGGCTTCCTCGGGGTGCACGACAATGCCCGGCCTCATGTGGCGAGAGTATGCAAGCAGTTCCTGGAGGATGAAGCAATTGATACCATTGATTGGCCTGACCTAAATCCAATAGAACACCTCTGGGACATTATGTTTCGATCCATCCGACACCGCCAGGTTGCATCTCAGACTGTCCAGGAGCTCAGTGATACCCTGGCCCAGATCTGGGAGGACATACCCCAGGACACCACCCGTCGTGTCATCAGGAACATGCCCCGATCTTGTCAGGCATGCATACACGCACGTGGGGACCATTCAAATTACTGAATACCATTTTGAGTTGCTGCAATGAAATTTCAGCAAAATGGACTAGCCTGCTGCATATTTTTTTCATAGTAATTTTTGGGGTGTCTTTGAATTCAGCCCTCTGTAGGTTGATAATTTTCATTTCCATCAAATGATGTGGCATCCTTTTGTTCCTAACACATCACCCAGTCCATATCAGTATAGATAAACAGCATGATTTTTTGCCTCATTGAGATCTGATGTGTTTTTTTTAAAGTGTTCCTTTAATTTTTTTGAGCAGTGTTTAAAAGTCTGAAATTTTAAAAGGATAAAAATAAGGTGGGAATAATTCTGCGGGACCCTGTAATTACAACACAACTATTTCTCATCATATGTTGGACATAATTGCCTCAAACTCAGCCTTGTAGGTTGGGTGAACCTTTAATTGTTTGGAAGCAATGCTTTTTCTTGATCTGACTCAATTACCAAGCCATATTGTCATTTAATAAATTCAGTTTTTCTTGTCGTGCTGCGCAGATGTAGATTAAAGGAACCATGCAGAGCTCCGCTGAAGGTTTTCAATTAGTTTGCTTTACTTCTTTGCTCTTTGTGAATAGACCTTGAGTGCTCGCAGGAGTTATTGGGAGAAAAAGCTGCATGAGTCATCTATCACATCTGGTTATGAAAAACAGTGATTCAGAGCTTATAAGTGCAATATCTGTTGTGTTCTTCTTCGGTGTACCTCTCTTTTTACTGTTTTATACCTCCTTCATGTGGCTATGTAATCCTCAAGCTGATAATATAAGCAATATTTTAAGTGATTACCTTCAGCGCCTCTTCATGTGGCTGTCTTGGTGCTCCAGTATGTGCTCGTCATTTGCCTCACCAGCTCCTCGTACAGCAGGGGCTCATGGGGGAATCCAAGCTTTGTGCCTTATTGGACCGAAGCACAGCTGTTGCAGGATGGGAAAATGGGTCATGATGGAGGCTTCCTTTGAAGTAAATTTGTCACGGGCTATGAACACAACGGGCTCGTGGAGGTAAAAGGTGGCAATCAGAAAATAGGCGCAAATCATTGTAGCTTTTAACTGATGATGGATAAAAGCCTCTCTGGCTGTTTTCATCTGATTAAGTTTTCATAGAGGGATGATGGGGATTTTCAAACTCCATTACCTTATAGCTGTGATAACAGGCTATAATACATGAAAGACATATGCTGTTTTTACTCAGCTTTTGTTATTTATTTAATGTAGATGTTTTTGATGACTAGTCTCTTAATTCTTTGCCAGTAGGAATATCATTTTCCTGTGTATGTCCTTTTTGACAGACTTCCTATAAGTTAAGGATTTTTAGATCAATAATTGAGTCCAAAAGCTTGAAAAGATTTGGATTTCCTTCCATCCAAACATGGTCAGATTTGTGCAAAATGTCCCAAATATATGCACATACAGTCCACTAACTCACTAGGGCCTTGCTCTGTCAATTGGTGACCAATACTATTGATTCATGATAGAGAATCATCATAGATCATCATTATAGAGACAAATTAGCGGAGGCTGTTGACGTTGAAGAATCTGAACTTTTATGTAAAAACACGTTGCTGGAAACCAATCAGGGACTGGTTGTGGTTGTGACGTAGGTTGTGCAGCTTTTCTTCCAGTCACAATGGAATATAGATATAATAATTGTGTGTCAACATGAAATTATGTTGACACACAATAAAATAAGGGATTCTCTTTATGCATTTTTAGGTTGCTTTATAAAAAGCCGTTTTGATTTACCTCCAGCACAGACCCTGGCCAGCGGCGGCCTCTTCCCAGCAGTGGTGCTCTTTGCCTGGCTAGATATAAGGAAGTACCGCAAAATCCGACAGTCATACAGATGCAGCTCTGCTGGATCTAAGTGGATACTTTTTTGGTGATTTTCGGGTTTTTTCAAAAATAAATGGTCTTCTCAAGCCAATTCCAAGGTTGTGCATGGAGAAAATTTCATCGGACACTGCAACTTTAAAATTCAATGTCTGCAAATGCATAGGAGTTTAGATATATGAATTTCTTTCGTGAGTTATTTCCCCTCCTGCTTCCCCTCCTCTCTTGTGTTTCTCCTGCTTTCTTTCCTTGGATCCTTTAATCTTTCCTTAAAAGTTCTTTACTTTAGGTATTTGTTCTTCGTTAAAAATTCCTTTATTTCCAAATAACATATTTAAATAATGAAGATACTGTTGAAACTCTGTGGCAAACTTTTTTTTTGTTAAATTGAAAATCCATAGTCGAGAACTCTGAGAAACTGAGTCGGAAAAGTTTAGAATGTTAACAAAATGTATAGGAACCTTGGTCTAATAGAACACGTCCACTGTCAATGCGTTTATACGCTGCACGCTAGTTGCAGCTATTACTATTTCTCTCAACCATTAACCTTTTATTTTTTCTGTTTTAGGTTTCTTTTTTTTAATTAATAATCAGATAGCAAAAATGTTTTTAAACCAAGTGAAATTAAAACTATTCCATTTGTAGAGTGCCAAATGTTTACAATATTGGCATATTTACTATCCTGACTGGGTTGCTCTTTCAGCTAGTGGCGTTTCTTAGATTGTCTATAATCCATTCAACAATAAATCGATTGCTGAAATAGTTGATAGTTATTTCAATAATCGATTACTCAGATTAATTACATTTTCTTCATGACATTGGAGGCACAGATGTGAGTTAACTATTTAGGAGATGGAGATGAGAAGGGAGGCGAGAAAGCAAAGTTTAAGGGGTATTTTTTTAGGCTTATTGTAGAAGAAGGGAAAGACTAGATACATTTATACATGTGGAGGCAATTAATCAGCACACATCGTTCCTCCTTGCCTCCTTCCCGTTTTTCTCACTTCAAATTGATCAAATTTAAAATCCATGATTAAAACATGTTGTTTGAATGTTCTGTTCAGCCCTTGGTGGGTGAGCTTTCCTCTGCTTTCTCAGTGGGACCAATCAGATCCAGTCAGAGTCTGTAATTCTGCCTGACACTTCACTTCTCCCTGCCTTCATTCTGTCACTAGCACACGCAGAATAATTGACTGCAGAATCACTGCAGTGCGAGTCGGCTCCAACAAAACTACTAACATGTATGATTTGCAATCTCTGAACACAAAGACAGCGGGGTGATTAATTACTTAATTGTGGAGGTTTGTGCTGTTTTCTCCTCTTAAGCAAATTTAACAGACAATTTTCACTTAAATCATTTAGCATGCCTCCATCAGTGTGCTTTTGCTGCTCATAGTGACAAAGTTGTTTTATCACTCTGTGCAGACCTAAGATGGGGAAATTTTTCTTGCTCAAACTGTCCAATACTCAGTTTAATTGGATGCTTGGCTGGGATTTTGATATTATTATTGAAGTGTTTGTCCTTCCCTTGAATGTACGACTTCATACCCCCTGAAACATGACACAGCAGACAATTTCTCTGCATTCTCTGTAGGCACCAAACAAGGTGACAGACACTGCATGTGCAAATTTCTTCCCAAATCTGTTTCTAAATTTGAGCATCACCTCCTTCGGGTATTGTGCTGAATCATCAAGCCATGGTATTCATGCATCTCATGGGTTGTTTTGTTTCTAAGTAATTAAATTGATTTAATCTCTTCATCCCCCCACCCCCTCCAAAAAAAAAAGAAAAAAAACACCTTGTCTTTTTGTATCTCAGCTGGAGGATTTGCTTTGTTTCCCACAGTGATTTTGTGGAAGTCCTCAGGGAGTTAGAGTGAATTTGTAGTTTTTAGTCGACAACGGGCAACAACTCATCCATAAATCTTTGGAAAAATGGCAAAAAAGGATTGAAGGTCAAGGATGCATCATGTGACATTTCAGTTTTTTGCTCTTTTTTTTCTAAGCTTTGCAACAGCATTGCTTTTAAAAGGCTAATACTGTGTTTAAGTAAGCTTTTCACTAAGGTTAACAGAATATAAAGATTAATTACATACAGACTGATGGTTTGAAGCCTTTCTTTCAGTTGTTTTTTTTTCACTTACAGGTAATAAAAATACCACATTTGAGGTTTGAATACTGTATCAGAGAATGTTTTAAGGTTGTTAGTTTGAAAATGACCTTTTAATCTGTTACTGAGCTCATTTATTTATTTAGTTCTTCATCAAAATATACCCATATGTTGACGTCTAATCTAAGGTTCTCTTGTAAAAGATGAGATTTTATTGTTTTTATTGCATATAAACAGCTAAAACTGTCTTTATTCTACATATTTAGTTAAATATATACATTTTTTGAAGAGGCTACCTGCTTAAAACTAGATTCTTCCTCTTTAGCTAAAAGAGCTGTTGGCAAGTGTCTGTCATCACTTGGAGGAGTTTTCCCTGTTTGTCATCATCAGCTGTGAGATGTTTCAGAGGTTTTCCTGCATGTTTGGCCTGTTTCAAGTCACCCCATAGCTTGCGGGTGAAATTGTGATTTGGGCTTGGATCTTATTCTTCAAATCCTTGGTGGAATTACTGGTGTGTTATCTTTAATTCCCATTCCCCAGTATTCAGTTCTGTTTCAATTTTCCTTGTTGCAGAAGTTCCACATTTTCCTCAATCTTTTGATAAACAATAGATCTTATGATGGATTCTATAGACGTTAGCTGACCAGGTCCTGTGGGACCATAGACTCCTCATTCTAGCTCTATGCTTCACGCTTGGCTTTTGTGAGTTTATTTTCCTGAAATGCTGTATTAAGTTTGTGTCAAACGTATCTGATATAGTTCCTCAATAATTCAATTCAGACTAATTAGTCTAAAGAGAATATTTCACATGTGTATGTGATATAAGGCCTTTAAGTTTTCCTTAGAAAGCAACAATTTCCTCTTTCCACAATCTTCCATGAAATATAAGATTGTGCATACTCATGTTAATTGTCAGACACAACATTTTCAACATTATCAAGAGTAAATTGCATGCTCACCATCTTTTGAAAACATTTTTTTTTTTTGAGACCCCTCTTTTTCTAGAATTGGGAAAGACAATTATATTACCACTTATGGTTATTGGGAAAAATCTATTTCTAACAGTTTTGATTCATGGTACATTGTTTACAAAGTCAGGAGGGATTCCTGCTTTTCCCCACTGTTAATTTCACAAAAGTGCCAATGAATAGCATTAATGTACCTTTAGAAATAAAAAAATAGTTAAAGTGTTTGTTTTTCAGTTCTAAAAAATGTGTTACTAAATGTATTTTGTGAATCTTTTGTTTTTATGGATGAAATTCGTGCTTTGGGGGCTTTGATGAAACGATTTGCGGTCGCATATCAAAAATGATCAAAAATCTTTTGTTAAAGAATGTTAAAATTAAGTTTCAGAACTTTTTATCATAACTATAATTTAATTTTTTTTAGAAAATATCATAAATTTGGTGATCTACATCACCAACATTTTTTAGAATCTAGTTAAAATAAGCAAGTTAAATAATCTTATTTTACTTCATGTATCCTTGCAGCAAATTAAACTTCACATCACCAAAGCAAGGGAATCATACAGATAAATGCAAAAGGTGTTTATCCACTTAAGTAAAATGTAGCTTATACAATGGTGAAAAGGTTTGTTTGACAAAAAACAATCAGTTTGATTTTTTTTCTCTCTACTAATAATGTTTATGAAAAAAAATCCAATGTAACACATGCATAATGCTGTTCTTAAGCACAGAAAAACCCCTTGCGAATGAAGCCATCACTACACCTAGCCATAAATACCTTACCTAACCTGTGATATGCATTCATCTTCTATGGTGCAGAATAGGCTCCTTTAGTTGTTCAGGCATGATTTTGTCGGCCCACCAAAAGCCGTACTTTTAGTTTCACATTCAAAAGAAAAACTGTAACGCCTCAGTAACACCTTTCCCTAATCTCACGCACATTAACTCTCACGTACACGGCAGCCTTTACTCTAAATGTCACAGCCTCGGCAAAGCGCTCCATCGATGCCAATGGTTCAGGGGCCCCAGGATCAATATTACATCATTTCTCTCAATTAGGGTATATTTATTCCCCTCAAGTTATTATACATTTGTGAGTGATCCTATCTGCATTCCTGGCAAGTCTCCAGGAGAACGGAGGCCCTGCAGGATGGAAAAGACAGTGTGTGATAAACATGAAGGGAGAATGAGTAAAAAAGAATAAGAAAGAACCAACGGTTGGATGAGTTTGTGGAAAGAGTCAGAAAAAGTGAGCAAATTCATTTAAGATTCACAGAGGGAATGAAATATGATGGTGTCATACCTTAGGTTATTACAGATGAAAGTGGTTACAAGACAGCACACTGTCCCAAATGGTTAATATGCCCTGCAATGTGGAGGTATAAATTGTGACTGTCATATTATAAAGTGGTGGGCTCCCAGGCAGAGAGGGGGAGGGGGCTCTGAGCCAAAGGATGCTTCCATTAGTGTTTTACATAAGCGTGATAATGAGAGGGACCGTCACAAGAGCTGGTCGCCCATCGGACCGAGGGAGCCTAATTTCATTCTGCCATCGAGGTAATGCGCCCGAGCTTGACCACACAGCTCGGACTTTGTTCACGTTTCAGGTCGTTGCTGACCTCAAAAGTCGAGCCATTTCTTTACAATCCCAGCGCAGTGCTCCGCTTACTGACGGCAGCAAACGTAGGAGGAAAAATTGCTGAAGGCATTGGCTTCCCTTGCCAAAAATAGCACAAAGAAATGGCAAAGACGGTCAAGTTAAGATGCGCTGGCCTTTGTCCGAGGCAGTCCTGTCTGCTTTCTTTGGGTACAGCTATTAATCATAAACTGAGCTTTGGCATTATGCTCGTAGAAAGTCTGGGTTTTAATGGCTTAAGTGTTTTTGCATTACACCTGGCTTTCTACACAGGAGAGCAACCTCACTAAAGTTTTTATACTTTAAAAAAAATCAGTAAAAAACATTTCAATTCAGCAAAGTACAAGTGATCAAATATAATACGTGCTAAACTAAAGTTTGTGATCAATCAGTTTCTTTACTTTTGACTTTTACAACTTTTTCTTTCTTTTATAACTTGCAGGGAAAGAGTTATTGTAAGAACCGTTTTAATGGTGCTAACCAATGCGTGATTGCACTGATTGTTACAATCAGCTCCTCTCTGATGTTTTCAAGGTAATTAAAAACCAGAAACGAAAAACAGTTGTACCCTCAGGATGTAAAAAACATCAGATTTTTAGGTGGTTGTTTGTTGTATTTCCTCAAAGTTCTCTCTTAGTTGTTGGTAGCTGACAGGATTGAGTCTGGGCTAAATGGGGATCAGGTGTGAGAAATTTCCTTTAATGATTCTCTTAGTTTTCAGGGACACCTAACTTATTGTTTTTTCTTCCTGATACACATCCAGATACTAATATTTAGTTTTAGCAAGGGTTTCTGAAGCACAGCTTTTCATTACTTAACATGGTGTTTGTTACAATTCACTATTATCCAAGTCATCTTGAAATATTTTTTCGAAATGTTGGCTACATATTACATGTTTTTTATCTGACTAGAAGTTTGATGGCTAATCCTCCCTCTTCAAGTTGGCAATTCAACCATGAAACTGTCCGTGTTGGATCCTGAATCGGAAAGGTGAAATAACTTTTTTTTTTTTTTTGCGGTTTTCGACTAATGTTTGCAGTGGCTGGAAGGCATTTTTCACATATTTAATCCAAACTGTAGGCACCAGAATAATAAAAGTGAACATAAAATGCAGGTTTTAACATTTTAAGTTAATTTGGGGTTAATAAACTGTTTCAGTGGAGTGATCATAGAGATCTGCATCAGCAGTGCTGTTTCTGTTTCCTTGCCAGCTCCCAGATAAGCTTCCCTGAGTTGTTAATGTGGCGCGTTAAGCAGCAAAAGTTAAATTTTTCCAACTCCAGCAGCTCCTGCTGCTCAGAACGTGGTGCAGGACCTTTTGCTGTGCCTTGATGACCGTCAACCATTGACTTTGCATGTAAACTAGCTGCTTCTGCTGCCTCTGCTGCTTGCGGTCTGAATGTAGCATTAACCTCACATACAGTACAACAACATAACACATAGGCAGAATTTCATTTGAATAGGGACTCTGATACCTATTATTCAAAAAATGCTTTGGTTATTGCCAGGAACATTACTAAATTCCTATATTCACCCTTATTTATTTAAAAAGTTATAGACACTGGTTTATTGCTTGCAAACAATTACAAAGATTATCTGGTGTTGCTTTTATAGTCTGCTCTTTGTTCAACAACAACTGAGCTGAGGCGCTGCGCCATTAAGACTCGAAGAGGGAGCTTTCTGCTATCAAGAAATGTGTAAATAAAAGAAAAACTCTTTGCAGTTGATTCACTGTTATGTTTTTAAGTCAAGCAGAGTACACAGCTTGTCAGGCCTCTATGCAATCTCCCTTTAAAAAAAAAAAAAAAAAGCATATTGGAAGAGGACACCCAAGAGACAATAGAGAGGCGAATGAATGCCGATGTTGAGAGGAAAATACCCTATTTCGTCATGATGCAAACTGCTGATTTAGAAAGTTATAACTGAACTCATAACTTTTGCAATACCACTGCAGTTTTTTTTTTTCCTTCCTCAAACTATACTGACTGAAATGTGACATCTTTGGTCTAAGTTTTCCGGTCTTCCTCGCTTGTAGCAGCAGTGTGTAGGACTGTGTGTGTGTGTCTGTACAACAAACCTTTGCTCCGTGGTATTTACTCTGGTGGTTTGGGACTTGTTTTAGCACAGTTTATCTTTGGAGCCACAAGTTTCCGACTTGCCAAGATTTTGTTTTGAGTTGGCCTTTCTCTGAGCCCCCTGTCTCCGGAGAGCCTCTGCGTCAAATCTTCTAACACATTGCAGACGGTGCAGTTTCCTTCCAGGTGGTGGTCTGTCAACAGTTTTCTTCCTCAAACCTGAGCCGGTATTTTATAGTTAAAGCTCTTTTTTTTCACCCCTCACACTTAGTTTTCTGCCATGATTCAGTGTTCAACCTGTTCTAAGAGCTGGTCTCAGCAGAGCATCATGCAGATTACCATCAGCAGAGAGATGGGCTTAGCATCTCATTCAGCTGCACCGGGTGACAGCTTGATACCCAGGAGCCCTCTGCTTGAGATTTAAACACACCTTTTAGTATGGCAGTGATTTTTAAAGCGGTTAGATTAGCCCACAGTTAAACCTTAACATCACTGCATTTTTCAGCTATTTACTGAGCTTGCAAGCATTTACCTGTTCTCTTCTGGGGAATCTCTTTTCTATTTTAATGTCCTGCATTATCAGTTTTCTCATTTAAAGTTTTATTTTTCAAGATCATAGGATCCTCTCCTACAGCCAAAATGCAAACCCTGCAAACTTTTCCCTTATCGCCCCCTTAGCAATTCATGTATGTGGATTCCAGGTTGAACTAATTGCCCTCACTGTGTTTCCAGCCAAACAGGTGGCCATATTGCTATCCTTCTGGCCTTAATCATGTGGGTGTCCATCCAGCTTGGACAGAGATCATAGCGTCTCCTTTCCACCCAGAGCGCGACCTTGATTGGATGTGGTGTGTTTTACTGTTATTTGTGTCACATTGGCCTTTTGGGCCAACTTTGATTGTTTTTTTTTCTGTTCTATGTGAGAAAGGCGAGCACAGAGAAAGAAAGACTATCCACTGAAGTCTAGCCAGGGAGTTATGGGCCAGGAATACAGTCAGGATGTGAGGGACAGTGGCTGCAAACTTTGGCAAGTGTTGCATTACACACAGGAGAGATCCGGCAATTGATGGCATGATACAGCCACCGCTTGCGCAATCTTGCATATACAGGAAAAAATCTTGCATAAACACAAGCTGAAGCACAAGCTGATGTTTCCCTCTTTCACACTGCTGCACACAAGGTCTTACACAGCTTTCACCAGCTCACAGCATCACCTCTGGGGATTTAAATGTGCTAAAACAAGATGATGTGGTCAGATTTACCCGCCCTACAGATAAACACTGCATTCATCTGCTGCATGTCGGGCTTTTGGATCTACAGCTGCGGTCCTCTGCGTTGTCTGTGGGCGGGCAACTTCTGGGAATACGAATGTGTCAAATGAAGTGTTATGGATATTTGTCTCATAACTATGATGAGTCAGGCAACATCTTGTATTTCAAGCTTGGGTAAAGAAGCTGTATTTTCTTCTTCAGTTGTAGGAGGGATTATGGCATGCTGACCTCTCTGCAGACCAAAATACAGGAGAATAAAATAGAACTGAAATTTATACAACAGACCTTTCATGCTGCTATCTTGTCATCTCAAAAACCTCCTGATAAGAAACATGGCAACATTCTTTTTACTGGGAGGCTGTAGAAGTCATTTCAATACCCCAGTTGTTTTTTTCTGTATCAACAGAAATGCCGTAAATTTAAGCTTTTCATTATTTTAATATATCAACTGGTTACATGAAGCCTACATTTTGCAGGTTCACAGTACAGTATATGAATATCTGGTCTTTGGCAGTAAATGGTTGAGAGTCAGGATAAACCCTGACCAGACTGCAAGTCAATTGCAGAGTTAGAGACACAAGGGAGAAGCTAATTAAGTCAACACACATGCTTTTGGAACATGGGAAGAACCTGGAATACCATGAGAAACCATTGTCTAAAGTAAATACTGTTCATTTAAAAGAAAAGGACTTTAACCCGGGACTTTTTGCCGACAGCCAGACAGGCCATTATTAGAGACCCGGCTACTAATGGAATACTGGCCAATATTAGAAGATTTACGGTATACTGTATATATATACTTTTAAGACTCCACTTTAAAAAATGCACATGCACAACCCTGTACCTCCTCCCGCCTATTAATAAGTGCAAGAGGATGTGGCAGCCCATTTCTCCTAATGCATGCTATGTTAAAAAGTTGCTCAACATGTCAGACTCACCACCGGTAAGAGAAAATGGGGACGAGCACGTACGTAAACATATCACCAGAATGATTGACAATTAGGAGGATCACTTATTTTGATGATGCACTCAGAAAAAGAACATTCTCCACTATACCTTTAACTATGTGTTTAAAGTTAGAAAAAGCATCATCTGATCATTTTTCATTCTGTTTAGTCCTTTCAGCAGGATTGTGGAATCTATAAGGTAATTTTCCTATTAAGCAAACATCATATTTCAGGCTTACAGTCTTATAATTACCACATTATCATTATCTATAAAACGTCTCTAAACCATCCAGTTATGTGATCCTTTTAGTCTCTACCTTTGTTTTTGCCATTTGAAAAAAAATCTATTGAATAGGATCCCAAATTACTAGGCAGTTTGGCCCAAGCTGATGAGCGAACAGCTCCTTCCTGAGCATCCCAGACAACAGTCCCTAGACTCCCTTGCCAGTATGAAAATTGTTTCTTTCTGTATGACACATTGTTTTTGGAAGGTACAAACATGTTTTCAACAAAAAAAGGAAAGTACCCAGGCAGTGTTTTATTGTCACAAGATTCCATTTCTGTTTATGGTGTAAGGAAACCATGGCCTGCTTTGCCAACTATGTTGGCAGTGCTCAGGTTTAATCTGAGACTCAGACTAACTAACAATCTAGCTTCTCTTTCCTGTTGCAAATGCAGGCAAGAATAGTTTGCTTTATCTGCCAATTACAGAGCAAAGAAACCCATGCTGGATACTTCTCTGCACAATGCCAGAGTCCTGATATTTATACTGGGATTTATTTTTTCATTTATAACACGAGCATTACCAACTCTCTGGCCCATTAGTTGTTCCAGCTACTAATGGGTTGCAAAGGCTTAAACAATCCATTTTCTGTCATTTTCTTTCTCTTGGTCATTTATTTTTTTTGGTGTAATTATCCCTAACGATGCTTTTGTTTTATCCTCACCCTCTGACTCTTAGTGCTTTTAAATGTCTCCAATCAAAATTTCTGCTAGAATTGTATGACTTCGATCCTCTTCTCTATCCTGTTCTTCCTTTCAGCCTTTGCAATTTGGTAGCTAAACCTTGCTATTACTGTATTGGATAAAACTCTCACTTCAGAGCTACATTAATTGTTTGTGGCATGGATAAAAAACATGACGGATTTCTCAGAGGTTTTGGTCCATAATAAGACGATTGTATCAATGTTTGCTTCAGATATTTGAGATTTTTTCTCTGTACATATCCAAGACAAGACTCTACCATTGTGCTGCATCCTAATGGTGCTCTGTGGGACTTAGATCTGGTGACTTGGGAGAACATTGGAGTGTAATGGATAGCTCATGATCCAGAAAACAATCGAAAAGGACTTGAGCTTTCGGACGAGGTGGATCAGAAATAGTCCATCTACTGTTGTTGGCTTATTTTTTTTTATACCAAACCAGTGATCCCACTTTTTGACCACATCCAGACAACCGATACTTGCTTTTTGCATTTTAACAATAATGGACATAGTCTCTTTGCTTAAATGTTGAGATGCAGATATTTTCTGCTGCTTATTTTAAACGAGCATTTGTGTTACTGGCAGTATAACATTAATTTTCAGTGCTCCTTTGTAGTTGTTGGTGTAGTCCCTTAGTCTTACTCTGATAATGTGGATAATATTGCAGCTTAGGCATTTTCAGCCTTTGATTAAAGTTAATTCAGTTTTGTATTTGTGTCTAGATTTGGTTGTTGAAGGTATAGTGGAGGATTTTCGCAAATTGAAAAAAAAAAAATCACATGCACAATCCTGTACCCACTCCCGAGAGGTAACGCCTATTAAATGCATGTAAGAGTGTACATGAACCCAATAATTAGCCTCATCTTCTCTGGAATGTTACAATATGGATTTTTCCAAAAAGCATGCCAAACTTTAACTGCAGGGTAAAAACTTTGCAACTGAGGCATCAGTGGGAAGCCTGGCCTGTGCCTTTAGTGTACGCCATTGTGTGAAAGAATCTCCCAAAAACACTCTTGTCTTGTTTCTCTCTTCTGAGACCTTTCTCATCTTCCCATACACTTCGTAGACACTTCTTCTCTAATGAACCTCTGCCATTTTCAAAGAAGCACAGTGAGAAAGGTGAGCTTAAATGACTGGCTGAAATCGTAGCTCACCACAAATATATGCCTGAAAGTGCCAATGTGCAGAAGAAGATAGCTAACTGGGGACGAGAAAGTAGGACAGCCTTGCATAAACATATCACCAGAATGATGGACAGTTAGAAGGGCCACTTATTTTGATGATCCACCCAGAAAAAGAAAATCCTCCATTATACCTTTAAGTGTTGGCCCTAATGCACATTCTGCCAATGTCACAGATTAAAGTTAAAGCAAAGTTTAAAATTATACTTTCCATTTTCCCGTTTCCCAATTCTCTTGGACTCCGTAACACTCACATAATGCTTGCATAATATTTTTCTCTTCAAAAGTCAAACATTTTCATGTTTTTCCCTATTAGAACCTGGCTGTGTCAAAGTGCAAATCTAGTTTTACAAATAAAAACATTTTTAGTGCAAACATTCTCCAAGTAACAGCAGATGATGTATCGACTGCAGTAAGGCGATCAAAATTCTCTGAAGCGAATCGGATAGTTAGAAATCATCAGCCCAGAAATACACTATTTTAAACCAAGCCAGTCTCCATTATCTGAAATTCGACTCCTGATGGTGTTTCCTAGAGGGGGAAAAACAATGCTTTTCCAGGACAAACTTACAGTAATTATCTTGATGAAGAGAAAATAAAGATTCAGCCTTTTGTTGTGCAAACATGTTTCCTTAGAAGTGTGAAGGAAAAGCAGCTCTTACCTATCAGCACTACAGAGCTTCCGAGCCCCCAGGCTGTCAGCGTGGGTGATGCCAAGTTGCCCCTGTGTTTGCATGTCCTCCTGTGTGCTTGTGTGTTTCTAAGAACCTGCATATCTGGTGTACTTGTGTAAAAAAAACATGCGTGTGTGTTCAGTGTGTCCCAGTTTATAGGACCCAAAGGTATGACTCATCAGCCCATAAAGCATGATGCGAAAGGAAATGCATCCATGCTAGTGATTGAGTAAGAGAAAGTACATTCGCAGCTCTGCTTGACTGTACAGTATGTGCTTGTTTTTGTTTTTTGTGTGCATTCAGCTTAATGTGAGTGGGAAAAAAAGCACGGAAACACTATTTGTAAGCCATGGAGAGGTGGTTCATCTAATGCTTTTTCAACTGGACCTTTTGCTTTCGTTGACATTATTTGATAAAACAAATATCTTCAGCCTCCATTTATCATGTCTTTAGCTCTGATTGCATATTCTGTGCATGGTTTGGTGTCCTTTGTTGTCCTTGCTGTGCTGTCATTTCATGGTCCCTCCTACTGGTACTCCTGGCAAACTCGTTAGTATGCAGCGGCTGTCACGTTGGGAGAAGCTGTGGCTTATTCCAGCTGATTTGGTTGCCCAGGGCATTTTTCTTTATGAATTGTGCTGGACTGATGACTTTTGATATGGTCTTGTAACCTTAATGTGATTGAATGATGGATTGAAAGAACATCTCATAACCTGTGAGTTTTTCTGCAGTTTCAATGTATTTGTTTGTGCTTTGATGGGTCAAATCAACACAAAGCTTCTTGTTGTTGTTAAGTGATGGGAAAAGATGTGGGGCTCCAGACTTTTAAGTCAGAAAGGATATTTTAGTCTTTCAGTTAAAAATTCTGACATGCATTGTTAACCCCACATATAACCAGATGTGGGAAGAGAAACCAAAAATTGTACTTGAGGAAGAGGATTAGGGCCACTGAAAAAATTAAAAAAGTGATTTTTAAATTTTATTTCAGTATATCAGAAAAAAGTCAGAATTCTGACTTTAATCTCAGAATTTTGGATCTTAATGTAGATGGGCACCATGAAGGAAGAGATGTGTGAGCACTCAGCTTCACTGACAAAGATGTGAGTTGTTTGGGAGGGCCAGTAACACATTGGTGGAAAATGATGGAATTAGGCGACTTTTTCCGTGCCCGAGGGGTCCCTGGTGATGCTGTTTCATTAATGGAAGAGCAGAACATGATTAAAACAAGAGAGCTAGTTTAGTCTTTATAACAGAAATGGCTAAGGCTTGATGCTAACATGTTTGTTAGCTATCAGAATTCTGAGATTAAGGTAATTCTGAGAAAAAAGTCAGAACTCCTAGATTAAAGTCAGAATTCTGAGATTAAAGTCAGACATGTTTTCTCATATTATACTGAGACAAAATTTTAAAATTAATTTTTTTTCCCCCAGTGGCCCCAATCCTCTTCCGTAAAAAAGTGCTACTTTTACTTAAGTACAATTTTTGGTTAATCTTCCCACCTACAGTATGGTTATATGTGGGGTTAACGATTCATGTCAGCATTTTTAACTGAAAGACTAAAAGGTCCTTTCTGACTAAAAAGTCTGGAGCCCTACATCTTTTCCTGTGTAATTTTTCAACATCTTTTTGTAAAAGTTAAAAAGTACTCATCCAAGAAAGACTACTCAGACTATTGCATCTAATTTGTTGTTTAGAAATGATGCAGTCAGTAAGACATTTTGTGCTTACTTACAAAGTTCTGGTATTTTAAACAACAACAAAAATGACATGATTACAAAATAACAAATTTCTGTAGAACAAATACTTTTTCAAATCAGTATCTTTCAAGATATAACTTATAAAATCAATCCTTTCAGTTATTATTGAGTACCATTTACTTTCCATTTAGCTGATGTCTCTGAATTGCTCAAGTTATTTACAGTGGACAGGATAGCCAGACATTTTACTTTATGAGGAGTAGCAATACGTCACAACAATATTAACTTATCCTCCAGACTTTAAGTCACACCAGCATCTATATACATTATAAAGAAAAATAAAGCATAGATACGTCAACCTGGACTATCAGTCGCAACAACATTCTAATATACTAACTTTGCATGAAATGTTTAGGGAATCTAGTTGGAGATATTTGGGAAGATGGATTCAGCTAAATACAGGACAATCTGTATATAGAGCCTGTTAGGCACCTTTATTTAAGAGCTACAATGTNTCTGTATGTAGAAATAAGTCAAAGTTTGTTAAATTAAGCTTATTTAGCCTTAATTTGAGTAGGTAAATTAGATGATGCCAATGGAATTTGTATTTTTATTCCTAAAATAAGATAATTAGAAAATATGCACTTAAAATAAGCCAATGCGATTGTTTTTTTGTTTTAAATAGAAATTGTCTTGTTATTGTCAAGAGTCTCACTTACCTCTCAATTCAACAACAAATGCACTTATTTTAAGAAAGAAATTTGCAGTGAACAAGTGTTTGGTTCATTAAACATGCAGCATAAATTATGTTAGCAACTCTGCATGCACCATTTGAACACTATCAAAAGATAGATGTATTTTTAATTAAAACAATAATATTTTTTTAAAAGTTATTTTCTCAGCTTGTGTATTCCCAGCCTGCCTTAACAGCAGCTGAGCTGACAGCTGCCTGGAAGAAACAGGAAGCAACTGGTCAACAGCTTTTTTTTTTTTTTTTTTTTTTTGTGGGAGGCTGAATTTGACTGAATCTGACAATAGGTTCTGACTTCAGCTGCATTGATTTTTCCCTGTCAGACTAGACAGACTTCCACGGTTTTTACAATCTGAACTTGGCCTTTAGCAGCTAAAGATGGTGCTCATTTTTTAAAGGTGGCTAGTAATGTCAACTAAACATCTGCCGGGCTGGAAAGAAATGTGTAGAGTGAAGGGATTACTGTCAGTGTTGGTTTTGCTGTATACATTGCAGACAAATCGGGTTATTTCTGTGGAGTTTGATTTTTTTGTTTGTTTTATTTTAGTAAATGAAACATGATAAAGATAGAATGAAGATGTCTTTCTGCACGCAAAGTTGGCCTTATATGTTAACCTTTGCTAAACAAACCCCTATTGATGAATATTCAGTGAATATTACTGTCTATTGTAAATGAGATTACATTTAAGGTTATCTTTTGTCATTTCAATGACATTTTGGTTTAGATCATTAAGTTTCCCTTCAACCTTAAGGACATTTTTCTATTGAACGTCTCTCTTCACAGCAGGGTGGGCTCAATGCTGCTCTCTACAGAGGTAAAATAAGCCACAACTCCCTGGATTGGGTGTGCCATTCTGATACACATATTCCCCCTTCACCCCCCACCCTCCCGTAATTGAGTCAGCTGCGTACCTCCATGTCAGCTTTGTCAGTGAGCCTATTGCGGCGTATCTATGTGCTCATCCAAGTGCTGTCAGTCAGCCAGCTGCTCTGCAGTCATTCTACGCCTGCTGGAAAGCCTGTGCATTAGCTCCTGTGATGTGTTTTTTTTTTTTTTTTTTTTTTTTTTTTTTTTTGTAAAAAGGATGGGAAAAGTCCACTACAACGTGTGCTGGTTTCATTTAATGTATTAATGGTATCGGTTCAACCTACTTAATGATTCACATCATTTCCTACAAGTTAATGGGCTTCTTGTAATTTAGGATGGAATTACTGAGGACTGGCTGTCGAATTAATGATCAATTCTTCTTGTAGGTTCATACTTTAAGTGGGTAGGAGCTAGGCATTGAATGCATGGAAGTTTTAGCACTGCTTTTGCAGGTGCAGTTTGTAAAAGTTCAGTTTCATGGCTCTGTTGCTTAGTTACGTACAGGTAACTTCATCATCCCACCCTAACATGCATATGGATGCATATCCCCTTGAATGTCTGATTTACATCGTTGAATACGCATTAGATTATTACATTACCATTAGGAGTTGAGGTTCATTTTTATGCACATTCTCAGCTTGACTACAAAACCTAAAGAGGAAACGGTTACTCAATGCAGGGGAGCCAGAACTGGTTTCACTGACCATCTAGAATATCTCCCAGGCTCAAGCGGTTTGCTCTCCTTTGGGTTATTTTCGGGTCCCATTTTTTTGGAAGTTAGATTTTGCCTGTCCTACTTACTGTATTCCCCAAAGTGAACTTGGGCTCTTTTTTTTTTTTAGTCTGATCCAGATTTTTCTTCCCTTCTCTCATTCTCTGTCTGTTCTCTCACTCAGTGTCCGACTCTTTTCTTTCCTGCCATCTGTTCCTGCTTGTGGCATCAACCTTCCTCCCCTTTGTTTTTGCCATATTTTACTTCTTGTTCTGTAGGTCTCTGCTACATTTTCTGTTGTAAATCTGTCCTTTTATTGCTTATTGTATTGTTCTATGACAATTAAACTTGCTAATTCTTTACTAATCCTCCTTGGATAATTTTCCTGAATTTTGTCAATTCGTGTATGTTGTGTATGTGAAACAAGACGACTTAGACTTAAATTTACTTTTGTCATATTTGGAGGTTTTTAATCGGGCAACAAATTACCAAACTGACTTTCTTGTTGAGATGGCAGGTAGCGCTGGTTTCCTCCTGGAGGGAGGGTATTGACCTGGTTATGAGTGGTGCCTGTTTTCCACCAAACATAATGCCTAGAATTCATACAAAACAGTTTGGTCATAGTCTCATTAGGAATAAAATGGAATTTCGCCCTTAGCGACCTTTAAACCCCAGTTGGGCTGCACTTTACGGAGTGTCTTTCCTCTGGACACTTTGTCAGTCATACATGATTGGTAGATTGCTGCAGAGACGGTTGTTCTTCTGGATCAGTCTCCCCTCCAGGGACACTGGAGTGACCCCCCTGACTCACCCACTGAAAGGATGAATCTCTGTTTAGATCACATATGTCAAACTCAAGTCCATGCAACCTTTAGATATCTCCCTTTGCCAACACACCTGAACCAAATGGCTTAATTACCTCTTCAGTTTAAGTCAAGTCCCCCAGAGTCCTGCAAAGGACATTATTTGAGTCAGATGTGTTAAAGCAGAGACATTTCTAAAAGGTGCAAGATCACGAGGACTTGGCACATGTGGTATAAATGAACGCCCAGTGCAGTACTATGAATGCTTTTCGGATGCACATTAAGAAAAAGATAACTCTGTTTTATTTAAGTCAGTTTTCCTGAGATTTGAAATGCCATAAGCGGGCTTATGTAGCAGCATCCATCTTGTTGGATGATGTTGTCTGATGCATTACAACCTACAAACTGCAGAAGCTGTTGCCATGGAGAGCCATCTTTTTTCCTAGCAGTGAAATGCGGCCAATGCCTGAAGCAATGAAACAAGTGTGTCAGCCTGCATAAAGGCAACGAGCTGCACCGTATAGAGCCTGTGCATCTTGTCTTTGTATAGCATACACATGTATTTAAATGCATATGCACTATGCAGCTAATGATGCATTAAACCCTCTTTCAGAATGTGGTTTACATTTTACCTGCCCATTTTCTTGCCTGGTAATAACTGTGTGCCATTTCTGTTTTTACTTCAGCTGCTATAATTTGCAGCTGAAGTCTTCATGTAGCATTTTAGCCATCAGAGAGTCTTTTGAAGACTGTGAAATCTGCTTGTCAGATGTGTTTGAGTCATGTGGGATTTAGTCAAGAGTCTGGTTGTGTGATCTCATAAACTGTGTATTAATGCAGATCTGGACATGTTTGTTTGTAGTGATGTGTCAGGATGCATGTATTTATTTGACCTAAACTGAGGAAAATTTCTCAGAAGAGAAGCACATCAAAATATCCATGAAAAAATGTGGAAGCGTAAAGTAGGTTATCGTCAAGCAACCGACTAGGCATGGTTGAAAAAGGGAATATAATCATGAAATCATCATATGATAGTATTCACTTTGACCTTACCTACATTTTACCTTTTGGGATTTTTCAGGCCTTGTTGGAACCTTGAACCCATTTTTTTGCAACATCTTTCCTTCTCTGTTTTTTTTTGTGAGCTGTTGCTACTTTAAATCGGTTTTGAGCTGCATGGAATAATAATCAATTACACATGCAAGTTCACAAGCGGGTAAAACGTAATGTAATGCAATTCCAATGAATTCAAGTGTGTTGTTTTCTAAAACAGTTGATAGTAATTACGGATCCATTTTGTCACACACTGTGAGAGATAATGGTGCCCGATGTTTGTCTGCAAGTCTTTGCTGCAATTATGACTCAAAGTTAATCAATTTTACCACAGAGTCTAACAGAGGAGAACATGCTTTTTGTACAAACAAGGTCATGGAGCACTACCGCACTTTATAAAAGAAATGTTGCAAGGAGCTGTTTGCATTGTGACTGTACAGACAAAGCTTTAATGCATTGCTGAATGTACACCGTGGTTAAGGCGGGAAAGTGCAATGTCACAATGTCAGGTTTAGAATTACACCGTTCATTCATACTTCTACTTAAATTCATAGGTACCTCACTAATAGCAGTTTATACAGTTAAAGGTATGGAGGACAATCTTTTATTTCCTGGTGGATCATATAATTAAGTGGTCCTCCTAATTGTCAATCATTCTGGTGATATGTTTACTTAAGGCCGTCCTCTGTGCTCGTCTCTTGTTAGCTATCTTTTTTCTGCACATGCGCACTTTCAGGAATATATCTGTTGTAAGCTACGCTTTCAGACAGTCATTGAAGCTTACCTTTTTCACCATGGTTCTTTGAAAATGGCCGAGGGTCATAAGAGAAAATGTGTCTACGAAGTGAACGAGAAGAAAAGAAAGGCCTCAGAAGAGTCAGATATATCCCAGAATTCTTTGTGCGGAGAGCTCTCCTCGCAAAGCATTATGGGATATGCCTTCACGGCAGCCCGCTATCGCCATTAGCTGCCGCTACCGGACAGCAGTGACTAATAAAAAAGATGGCCCAGCGCGCAGTGGACCAACGGTGAAGTGATAATCTGTCTTAACGGTCAGTCAACTGAGTTCGCTATAAAAATAAATAAAAGAAAAATGTCCATCATATAGACCCCAATTTATATAGGGATTTAGGGGTTAGAGCCAACGTTCGGATGCAGTAGGCTTGGATGAGCTATGAGAACAGCAACTTTTAAACAGAGCATGCATGAGGAGAAATGGGCTTGTGCATGCCCTCACACATGCATTTTTTTTTATAATGGTGAGGGCGGGTCGAGAAAATCCTCCACAATCAAGGTCGTTTATGTTGCACCAATTAACAACTCGTCTCAAGGCATTTTACAAGAAAATAGAAAACTAATAGAAAACTAATGAGTATTCATTTTAGTCCAATCAAAGAGAGACTCCAACTAGATAGACACATTCCTAATTAATTCTAGCCAGTTTAGACCAGGAAGCAGTAAATTTGTGATGCACCATCTATGCAATAAAATACTTTCAATATTCAGCTTGGTTAACTACAGTAGGTTTCAATAAATCAAAATCCATAGGATTGCATCTAGGCATTAATATCTACATAAAGTGAGTATAAATTAGTTTGTAGCCGAAGCTCAGGCCATGTTCCCCTTTATAAAATTAGCACAGCCAAACTGAATATGTTAAACTTAAGATATTAAGTTGTTTTTATCCATTTCCTGAATTATGAAGATCAACTCATTGCCTGACTTGAAGTACACTTTTTCTTGCATTTTCCATATTTGAATCCGTTTAAAAAAAAAAAAAATTTAACCATTTTAACCTCCCTGAATAATTGTAATGACATTAAATGTTGAACTTTAATGCCTTTAGGTTGAGACAATGCTACTGCAAAGCAAAATTAGCTGTAATTAAATCAGTTCTCAACCAATGTAAAGTCCTTCTTTATGTAGTTGGAACAAAAGTTACAAATGTGAGGTACGTTTTACCTGTTTGAACATGACCTCGTCTGTGTGCTCAGCTCCGCTTCTTGACCCTGACATGTCAGCTTCTTAGTACTGGAGGGTCTCCATCACCTTAATGGGCTTTTAAGCATCATTACAGCCTCCATGACTTTAGCTAAAACACAGCCAAGGTTATTGAGTCAAGGTGCTCAGGCGGGTGCGTGCGTCACAAGACACAATAGCAACTGATTTAGACAGTTAAGGAGGAATAAATGCAGCATTAATCAAGTGGGAGTATGGAGAATAATGACACATGCTTTAGATGACTATAGGCACTGAATAAATGAGAGGGTCTTAAGAGGCCTCATTGTGTGTATTGATCTAGATTGATCCAGTCATTTCTGTGTTACTTTGCGAGTTAGCGGGACCCCTTGAGACACACTGTACATTTTGTGTGATTCACCTTGTAAGGTCAAGGTTTTAGGCTGTCAGTCCTTAGTCGTTTGGGTAAATCAACTCTATAGATGGGGTTTAAGAGCTTTGCATGAATTTATGTAACATGTCTGTTTTCTCACCATCATCCTATGGAAGATCAAGTCTTTTCACTCTGTGGTCTTTCATCCCTCTGCCTTCCAGGGGCCCTCCTTGCTAAATCTCTAAGCTAAACCAACATCATTCAGATTTACCATCTCGTTAAGCATACAGGTCAGCCAACATGAAATCCTCCCTCCTTGTTTTACTATAAGAAAAAGAAATACTGTTTAATTCTCAGTTACTCAGCCTTGGATGTGAGAGAAAATCTAAAAATAAAGGAGAATCTATCTAACTCTTTCATTGCTGTATAAATATTATGAGTTTAGAGCAAGTTTTTAGAGTTTAGTGACATCTAGTAGCAAATGAATAGGTTGCAAAGAAAAAAGAAATGTTGCTGAATCCATATAGTGGTCCATCATCATTGTAGGAATTGCAATAGCTCTCTTTCAATTAGAACTCTTATGATTACAGTGACGATATTTTGATTTCCAAAGAGGCGGACACTTTTCCCAGCCTTGAGGCAGATTCAGACAGGCTTCTCAGAGGTTAAGAAACATGCTTTATTATACCTAAATGGTACAAAAAAAACTGTAGTGAAACAACCTGTAACAAAATAATAGTTCTCTTTTAAAATATGTAAATAAAATAAAATACTGTTATAAATATGACCTCTTCTGAAAATACAGCTTCAATGCATTATCTCTTCAAAGCATCCTCTTTTCCCATTTTTAACAAAGTACTTAGTCAACTTTGCAGAATAGAATGTGTCCATGTGAGCTTTGAGATCTCCAGCACCTTTATTAGACACTGAAACATGTGTGCCAGCTTTGCACATGGTGCACTTCACAACTTATTTTGCAGTTCATCTGCGGGGCTGCACCTTTGTTTCGGGGGGGGGGGTCTTGCTAGACCCTCGCACAAGAGAGTCCCTCAAGAACTACATCTGGCAACAAAGTACCGTAGTATTCTGTGCAAAGCACCAGTCAATTTCAGCATAAGATTATGGTCCCATGAAAAACTGTGAAAACTGGACATTTTCATGAATATGTAATCCCCCTCTGGCTGCCCTGGACAGAATGTAAGAAGTGGACATGTCCAGGCAAAAGAGAACATTTGGTCACCCTACAGTACCTTAACCTGTTTGTGCTGTTATCTAAATAATCAAGAGTACTTAATCTAGGATTCTCAGCCACTGAAGGAAACGACCACTAGCTGCTTTTTAAGTAACTAGCTAATCAAAAGTATTTAGTGAAGGAAACAGAAATACCCTAAATTCTGCCTAATTACAGGGTAAAAGAACTTCTGATGGGCCTCATATATTTTCATAATAAAGTATGATGGCAAAACCTTGAGGTGTTTCCAATAAACCTACAGATAAAAAAGGGTTTTGATTTTCCAGCATGACGGTGAACCCACCTCCTACTAGGAACAAAAAAATCCTGGATGAAAATTATCGACTATGATTTTGTTGTTGTTTTGTTTTCTTATAACCCTGTAATTTTTACAGGGGTGTGTGGACTTTTTAAAGAGAGCATGCTAAAAGAGTAGATTTACTCTCTCAGACCTAAACAGTAAAAAAACAAAGATGCCTGTGTGTGTGCTGTGGCTGCTTTTGAAAGCTCTGTTCAATTATCCATAGCCGCAGGTAGAGACTGAGTCTGAAGGACTTTTGTATCAAGCTTCATACAAAGGACAAAATAAGAAATATCAGATTATCCCTGGATTTTAGCAGCAGGGTCATATTGTTAAAGCTCCTGAGGGTATAGCTCTTTTCATGTCCTGTTGCTTTAATGCAGTCCACACTTTACAGTCCTTTTACAGTTTTAAAACACAATAATTCATGGTGATAGGGGTAAAGCAGTGCCAGAGGGGAGTCCACTGACTGTATAATGCACCTGTGATATGATGTGATTCTCCAGAGTATTGCTGCCGTATGAAGGTACAATAAGAATCCCTTTAAATCAGTTTGATCTACTCTAACCCGCATCATCTGATCTCACCCGTACCACTCTATTCTCTAACTACACAACTTCCAGTTACTATTCTGCATGATTACTACAAAAACTCAGCTGCTGCTGTTTGACGTTCAGCTCGTCTTGCGTTTTACCAAGAGAAACGGCGTGTCAGTTTCTCTTCAGTAGGTTTTCCTCAGTCTGGATTGTATTTTTACATCCCCTGAATAGCAAGGCCAGGAGTGTGTCATTGATTCTTGTAACTCTGTGTTCAGCCTGTCCTTTCTTCAGAAACATCCTGCTTCTCATTCATTGTTGTACACCTTCACACCTGGGAACTGACTTTACAAGGCAAGTCTTATGCACTGTTTGCCGGTGAAAAGCCCGACCACAGCAGTTAGGGGACTCTGGGCAATAGCTGCGGACTGTATTGAAAGAGTTGGTAGCACTCTATACTGAGTAACATGATTAAATTTCATAGCAAATCATGACTATTTCTTGCATCAAGCATTGGCACTTTTATTCTATACTCTGAGCAGATTATAGATTACCTCACTTTTGTTGGCCTCATGCCCTGGCTAAAATGACCAATCTACCAATCAGTTTATTGCCTATTCTGGTATATTATTACTAACATTTTTACCAGATGACAGTTTCTTTTCAAGAACTATATAAAAAAAAAAGTAAGAAAGAAAGTATTTTTTTATCCTGTCCATTGTCCATTGTGGTCTAGATTTTGTTTTTAGGAACTTGTCTCAAGGGGGAAAGCTTTCTGTTATATTAACCTCTTAAGATCAACCTCATTTTGGGTAATCCTCTCCTATTTTGCACACCCAAATGGAAAAGAAAATAACTTAGGAACTGTAAGCCCAAATTACATGTGCAATACATTTTTTGAAAGCTAAGACCCTCTAGTTGGGTGACTAGAACACAGACCAATCTGCCTCAATTAAAACATGACTCAAAGTAGTTTTTTTTTTTTATTCTCTGAAATGATAGGTCTTTTTTGAACAGCAATAATAAAGACATTCCTTAGAAAAAGCAGGTTTTATTGTATTATATTTATTCTACATGATGTCAACCACAAATTCTGAAAATTTCAGAACTCTAGCTATAACAGTTCCAGAGCTGTGGGATATGGAACTTTGGGGTCAGCTTGGAGCTGCGCACAATGGCACCACCTGCTACCTGTAGTAAAAATTAGCGGTGGAACTTTATGCATTCGGAATTATTACCACCGTTTAAGGTCCACCAGGTCGCCGGCAACCCGGTGGATTTTTAGAGGTTAAAGCCTGTTTATAGCAGGCTTTACTAAATATAAATCTTTACCCTACTTGAGATATCCAAAGGACTTCCCAGATTTCCAAACATACAGTTGTCCAACTTCTATCATTCTATTACTCTCTTGCCTTCTAGTTGCTTGATCAAATTACAGATGTGTCCAGGGATATTTCAGTTTCAAACACTTTTCTAGTACTGATGAGGGTGTAACTTTAAGTCTTCTTTATTCAGTAACAGCAGCACCCTCCCAGCTTTAACTGGGGGATTTAACGTATGGTGCATTTCCAAACCAAGAAAAAGAGCAGATCATTCTCAACCAGCTTGTCCAGAGTGGAGCCTGATCAAGCTGTAAATTGTCGGATTCCTGTCAACAGCTGATGTCTCAGAGGATATGTATGCCCTGTACCTTTGTGCAGTCATGCGTTTCTGTCACCTGATTTTCCTTTTTTAGGCGTTTAGTATTCAACCCATAATGAAATCCGCACTTAAACATTTTACAGCTTAGCTTTCAGTCTCTGGGGAGAGATAACTTGAATGCCCACAAGAGCTGTTTTCAGAGGAAACCTTGTTGTGGAGCTGTGGCCTAACTAGATTGTTAGTGCTTTAGAAATGTTGAACTTCAAAGTGGCCTACTTTTCCAGCAATCCTTTTTTGAGTTTGTAATGAATGCTGCAGGAGGATAGGGAAACGTGGCCAAAGTCCTTGTTATGTAACTCAGATGCATTGATAATGAATGAATCTGCACTGCAGCTGGTTACACAGTGCTTCCTTAAAGGAAAACACTAGTCTTATCCTCCACTATTTCGTTTCAATGATCTGATCCTCTCCAGCTTTAAGAGCCATCTAAAGATGTGGAGTATAAAAAGTATTTGCGCGTGTTCATATTTAGCTTTGCTTGGATAGTTTATGTTGAGTAAGGTGAAAATAACTAGAAATGATTCTGAATGTTACTATACCTCATTGACAAAAATAGGAAATCTGATTTTATATTTTCCAACATGAACAATTTTACGTCTTCTTTTTTTTTGTTTTGTAGCGCATTTTTGTCGTATTCATATTTTACGATTTGTTGGGCCTTTGTTGGTTTTTTTTCTCTTAAAAAATTTTTTTTCAGCATTTGCTTTTTCAGAATCCTTTTAGTAGTTTCATAATTTCACATGTTAGTGTATTAAATCCTATCCTTTTTTACTATAAAAATGGGAAGTTGAATAATCATTTATTGCATAAACCATGTTTTAACCATGTGGGCTGTTGCCCAGGGCGTAATTAGCAAAGGGGCAACCTAACACCAGATTAAAAAAATGTGATGTACCTGAGAGTTTCATTCTTCGTAGTGTACTTTGTAAATAGTAATTGTTCTTAGGTTCAAGGTGATCAAAATGACCATATATGGAAAATCTGCTCTGAAATGTTTGCCTACTTATTAATCATTTGCACTTGACATCATGCTCTTCGGAAAGAGGCTGACCCCACCAACCAAAATAACTTATCCATGTGCTGATTTCTTTGAAGCTTGTCAGAAGAAAAAAATGACGGTTCTTGGCTTTTTACCGCTTTTACTTAGTTGATTTCACTTTAAAAACAGTGATAGTGTGCTTCATGGTCAGCCATACAAATAGAGATTGGTATAAACCAAACGTGTCACCTATTAATGATGATAAAAGATGTTGATGAATAGTAGCCATCGGTCGTATTGATGGCAATTCTCGATGCATTTACTGACTTCCTGTGAACATGTTTTAGAAGGCAAGTAAATTAAGGTGAAAACTGATTAAAAGTAAAATAGTTTTGCTTCCAATCTAATGCATCTATCATCAGATGGTTTTAAATGTTCTTTTAGTGGTTCCCTTGAAGAAAAAAAAAAGCAATCTGACACAGCAAATCAATATAATTATAAAGCACATCTGGCATTTATTCTAGGTAGAAGCTAGATGCTTGTTTTATATATATTGATCCAATATAGGGCTACATGTGAAAAATTTAATTAGGAACAAGCAAGTCTTAATGACTCCATTATGAGGCATCTTGTCTACTCCTTGTCCTGCTTTTGTAAGCTTTTAGGTAGTGTAATGTGAAACGCCATTCATGGCATAGTGGTATAAATCATGTGCTGTGAATTTAGGTAAAGTTGTAGATTTGATCAAATCAATGAAAACGTCAGAAGACAGAAAATACGAGTCGGTGTCTAAGCTATTTCTTACTTTTGCAAACACCTCTACCAATAAGCCCCAATGTTGCTACTTTAAGGGAAAAATTTGTTTGAATTGAACAAGCAGCGACGGCTATACTGGGAAAAATCTTACTTCGTTCACCATTTCCATTCCTCAATTCCAGATTAAATAATGACTACTTTCAATCTGCCACAGCCCCCTGCCATGTTTAATAGTCATATGTTTGAGGAGCCGGACTTCATGTCCTCACTTACTGTCAGTTATGATGATAAGAAATGGTGAGAAAGGGACTTTTTTTTGCTTTGGTGAGAGGTAGAGGACTGAACCATTCTGGCTGTAAAAATGATGGACTTATTGGAGCAAACTGCTTCTATATCATTTCCTTACATAAGGACATCCTGTCAGCGGTTGTTTCAGCAGCACAAAGAGCTGATCAAGGTTTCACTTAATGATGCTTCGCAGTGCCAAGGATTCTCCGCAGTCTCAACAGCCGGAGTTCTTCTGTCACATTTTTTTGATGTTGGCAGCCTAAGGCCACTGTTGTAACAGGACTTGTTCTCTCTTTAGAAATAAACAGAATAAAAAGAATGTTGTGTCAGCCTCAATTATACAAGAGAAAAGACTACTTAAATGCTGTTTTAGTTCTTCGGCTTACCTTGCAGTGTCAGACTAGAGCTTTCTAAGGCTTAGATATTTTTGTTCTGACCTACCTCTGCTTTGACTGTCTTTATTTCTTTTTTTTTTAATGCTAAATAACATTGAGCCATTAATACAGAACATCGCCCTGTGGGACAGTAATTGTTTTTCTTTTTGTCTTTATGCTGAATTGATTAATTTCTCTTGATTGTGGTAGCGGGAGGTAAGGCTAGTGATAAACAAACATTAGTGATTATTGGAGGAATCCACATGAATAAAACTTGATTAAGAGGGTCGGTAAACAGCTAGAGGGGAGTTTGTGTCTACAATTTAATAAATGGGAATGTTGCTAAAACCTGTTTCATGTTCCATGAGCTCCATTGAACTCGTAACTAAGGATATATAACATAGAAATTAGTGTTGCACCGATACCAGTATAGTATCGAACGAGGCCCTTTTGTATTAGTCTTTTTCCTGTTTCACAAAGGTAGGCAGCAGCTTGACAAACCATGATGGCAATTATTTTACATCCAATTAGTATGCAGTTCATCATATATTCACACGTAAACTTCAAACAGATGGTATCGATATGGCCCAATGCTGCACAGCCAGGTATCGGTATTGGGGCCAAAAAATGGCATTGGCGCAACACTAATAAAAATACATATATTCATTGTCAGCCATGTTCTAAGGATATATACCTGTTTTAACTGTTAAATTTAAAGTTATTAACTAAAGAGCATTGGAATTTACCCGAAACATGTTCCTACACTTATTATTATTATTAAACATCCTTGTAGTGCTACTTAACCAGAATTTTTTGTGTAGCTCTAGAACTGTACTCCCCTCTACTTCCCCTTACTCTTTCTAGATTTGTGTGCACCGATTTCCTTCTCCAGTCTTATCCTTCCTTTTGCTTTTAATTTTCTTGCTTTACTTTAACTAACCCATGTTTAGACTTAGGCCATTGTAACACTTAAGAGTGTTACAATGGCCTACTATTTATGCATTATTATTTTCCCTCCTTTGTGGAGAAAACCCTTTAAAACATTTTTTCTGTTTATGATTTAGTTAGATTTTATGCATAAAAACATGCATGCTTGTGTGTGTGTCACCCTGTGAGCAAAGTTTCAAGAAACAAACAGAAAACATAAGTGTGTCCTTATAAGCTACATGAAATCTTGTTCAAAAAGTGTATTTTAGTGTATTTGTTCAATAAATTTGGACAAGGCCTGTTGGCTAACAGAACCCAAAACATATACCTCTAAACATTTTAATGTATGAATGAGTTGGTCAGCAAAAGCAGTGCATCATTTTTTTTAGCCATCTTGATAGATGTTTATACTTGTTGTTGTTGATTGGGAGCATCTTCTCCCAATCAATAACTCCCTCTTTCTGCACACTTAAGTCATTTTCTTTCTAAATGCTTGCTCAAATTATCAAATTATCATGTCAGTTGGTGTGTTTCCATCAACTGTTTCTAATGAGCATTTTAAAGTATAGAATCAGAAAAGCTGGATAGAAACTGTAAAATTTGCACAAAAAAAGGAAGCCTGTACTACCTGTTTACTACAGCTATTTGTGACTACATAATGCGTACTTTTGATAACATTAAACTTTGTGGTGGTTGGTTAATTCACCTTAAACCGAATGGAAACATCACCAATTCCCATTTCCTTTTTTTCCCCCAACTTTTAAAAGTTAACTTACAGTTTGAATTTCAGTTGGGTTTCAGTTTGGTCCTATTACACACCTATATTGTTAGTAGGGTATATTAACTGAGTCATCCTTACACACCTTAAATATTTTATTACCAAAAGAACATTTATGAGTCACATGTATTGTGTACTTTTTGTTTCTCTTCAGGTTTTTTTATAAAAAGAAGCAGTTCTGACCAACAAAGGGCCAATAAGAGAGTTAGGATCTTCACTGTCACCCTTTCGTCAGCTTTGTTCACTATTCAGCACCTCCGCAACACTTTCCACTTTTTTCAATCTTAAATTAAAGAAAGGTATCTCCTTCCTTGAATTATTGTATTCTGCCCAGTACATATGGCGGAAGGCTCCTTAGAAATAGCTGGGGAGTAAATAACATCTTGCTCTAGAGTCCGCCTTTTGTGGTGTTTTTTTTCATTGATGCTATCTTTGTATTTTCATGTGTGTGCATGGAGAGGTAGTTCAGTTTTCTTTCTACAATCACTAGGGTGTTCTTTCTCTGATCGCCTCCCTGCCTCTGGCTTTCTTGGAAAATGCATGAAGGAATGAGGAGGTATGCTCTGCCCGCCGTAGGCTGTCTACAGTGGTACCACTAAATAAAGATTATAGGTGGTCCTGACTAAAATGGAGCTTAGTATAGTTATTTATTGCACAAGCTTTAAAATCACCTTTAGATAATCTCAATGGTGGTTCACCACAGCTATTAGTTTGTGTGACAGTGTTTTTTTGTGAGAAATTGAAGGACTGAGAGCAATAGCACAAGGCAGATCTTCTAGCTGTGTACCCTGCTGCTTTCTCTGCAAACCACTTGGCATCCTACCTTTACATCAGCTCCTCCTTTTTCAGCTTTCTGACTAAATCAATGTCACATCTGTTGTCACTGTTGCCTGCTTTGTGCTGGACCTCAGGGGGTCTTTGGTGCGTCCTCTGTGCCTCAGGCTTTGCAGGTATGAACTGAAGGGCAGAGAGCTCCCAGAACTGAGCCATTCAAGCGTAGTAAGCATTTCTGACTGTAGAAATTGTAGAAAACATCTAGACTTATTAATTAAACAGGTACAGAAGGCTTACCAGTACTTTCAGTCTCCTTGATACCTCTTTTTGGCGCAAGGAGATTATGTCCCTTTTTTATTCATAGAACTTTTTTTTCACCATCAGTGAATGAAGACTCTCGAAATATTATTTTGTATACTTTAAGGCAGGGGTGTCAAACTGGTTCCAGAAAGGGCCGAGTGGCTGCAGGGTTTTTTTCCAACCAAGCAATAGCACACCAGACTCCAGTCATTTCATAATGTCATCATGTTCAGATTGGACTCACTTGATGAGATGATAGGAGTCTGGTGTGCTATTGCTTGGTTGGAAAGAAAACCTGCAGCCACACGGCCCTTTCTGGAACCAGTTTGACACCCCTGCTTTAAGGACTTTTCAAAAGCATTAAATCACCTTGACCTCATTTATAATTTTTTGGAGTTTGAGATAGACCAGTGAAAAGTAGTGATCATGTTGAACGTGGTTGTAAAGTAATGCATGTTTCACTAACTGTCTTGCCAATGAAATCTAATAAATGTGGAATGCATTTAGATTTAGACCCTGTGTCAAAACTCTCTAAAGCAACCTCCTACTGCAAGTTTTTTGGAGTATCTCTACAAGCTATGGATACATAGAGTGAAAAGTTGTCTTTCTTTGCAAAACAGCCATTCTAACAGATGAGTAAGCAGTGATTCAGACCTCTCAGTTTTATCTCTGGCTGTATTTTTTGGATGCTGGATGTTGAACCTCCGCTTGAATAGAAGAGGATTTCTTCCCTGATTGCCCTATGTTTTGCAACAGCCATTCACCCATCAACTTCCCTTGTTGTGCAGGAGAAAATTGTCCTCAGAGCCTGCACATAATGCACACATACACATAATAATAACTATAATAATAATAATAATTGAACTTTATAGATCTCAAATTATATAAATTTACCTCTGCATTTAACCCATCTCCTTGGGGAGCAGTGGGCTGCCATTTTGGGGAACCCGGGGGGTAGTGTGGGGTTAAGGGTCCTCTTTGCTCAGAGACCCAGAGTGTAAGTCTGTGGGAGTGGGGCTCTAACTCAGAACCTTACGATTCCAAGCTCTATGCCGTAAGGCCGCCACTCCCCTCAAATACACAGATGGTGTATTCAGTGTGTTAATTTTCTTACACACAGTTTGTGATAGAATTTATGTCCATATATACTGTAGTATGATAATCACATTTCAAATCTGGTTATATACTGGACATGGTCAAAATGTGTTTGCCTTTGGAAATCCTTTCTGTTAATAGTCAGTATATGCTGGCCAAACAAGGCATCAAGCTGAGAAAAAAGGGGAAAAAAAGGTGGCAAAGTGGCAAAATTCACACTTTAGTACTTGCCGAGAAATAGAGAAATCATTAATTAGTGGTTTCTTTGAAAATTCATTTTCTTATCATAGAGAATCGGAAACTCTGAAAAACATTCTGCTTCCAGTTATTTATGGACTTAGACCCAGGACTTCAAGACCTTGGCTGTATCCGAATGTCTTCCCTATCCGCCATATAGATCGGTAGATAGTGGTTACGCGAGTGTCCAAATGTCTAGCAAATGGAAAAAATGGTGGATCCAAACCTTGGAAAGTAGTGTGCATCCATGGTCCCGAGACCAACGGGGAGCAAAAAGTAGTGATCATCTGTCTGAATGGTCAGTTCACTGAGTGTCTGTGCCTCTTTTTACTCTCCCTCATGATATTTGCCGTTTCTCAGCGGTAGCTTGTGCCAAACTCTGGTGACTTTCTTTAAACGGCTAATCAGAGGATCTCTGCAGCTCCTACAGAGTGATCTTGAACCCCTTGTCTGCTTCACCCCAATCCACGACTTTCTCCCTCACTGTCTGTTGTGTTTCTTGGCTGAGGTTGTTTGGCAAACCTCTGAGGATATTTGGTCTTACTCCATTTCATTAAGTGAAATACTGATACAAGGGGGAATAAAAATATTAGCAGGTTTCTATAAGTAAACCATTTTGAAAACTGATTTCTTCCCTTACACTTTAATGCCAATTCCTTCTTTGTGCTGGTTTATCAACATAAATAAATAAAAAAAAATAAAAAGAAACAGCAGAATTGTGTTTTTTATGCAAACAGTGCATGAAAGTTCAAGGAGTTTTCATAGTGTTGCCATGCACTATAAACATGTCTAAGAATATGGCAAGCAGGTTGTCAAGCAGCTTACTGTATTTATGCAATTTCCCACCTACAAATTGTACCCAGCTTTCCGGCTGAGGGAGGACGTGGGCTGATTCTTGACCTTTTGGTGCACATCCCTCCCACATAAAAACTCACTTTTGTACAGATATGTGTGTAAGTCCCTGTGTGTACATGTGTGCTGCATAAGCTTTAAGGCCTGGGGACTCTCAAAAAGGCTTTAGCCCAGACTTGATGCCCCCACTTCAAAGTCAAACTCCTCTGGCCCCTAGTGGTCCCGGTATAAGGAATCCTCATTTAAACAAATGTTATCTTATCATTCAGAGGAGAAAATGCTCTCAAATGCAACAGAGGGATATGCAAGCTAGCTTTTATAATGTTTAATATCAACCTCTACAGTTACTCAGTGGCTTCATTCAGCATCTCTACGAATGGAAGACATGCCTGTCTGTAAACTCCCCCCAATCCCCCTCCGCCTGACGCTCTCTCATTAATTTGGGGCTCACAAAAGCTGAAAGCAATAATTGCTTTTTAGCATTTTTGCGGCAGCATACTACGGGCTTCATTCTCTATAAGCAGATAAGACTAACCACTACAATTGATCTGCATTGTTAATGTTTATGTTGCTGAAATTTGAGATTGAATACCTCAAGAATCAAGTAATTGTTTGAATATGTGTGCTACGCATTCATGCGTGTCACTTCTATAAGGTGTTTGTCTTTGGAGTGCCATTTTTTCTGCAGGCACTTTCTTTTATTTGATAAATGTAAATAGCAGTATATGTTTTTTGTCTCTGCTGCCTGTTGGCAGGTTACTTCGCTCTCATGCAGCGTGCCCGCTTCACAACAATGAGAAGTGACAGTAGAGAGAATACCTCTCTGGTTCCTGGCCAGGCTTGGTTGGCTCTGCAAGGCCAGCAGCTCCCTTGTGACAGAGCCCTTATTTCTGGGAAGATGGGTCCGTAATCAGACTCATATACTCCACAACCCTTTCCGTGTAATTGGACTCCAGGTTAACTAGAGTTGCCAATCACTTTATTCATAGAGGTTTCGGATGAAAACTAAAAGAAGTTAGAATGCCTTAGAGGCTGAACCTGAGTGGGAAACAATAGAGAAAAAAAAATTTTTTTAGCAGTAATAAATCATGTAATTAAACGCTTAACATACATAGAGAATGTTATGTTTGGGTTTGTTTTGTTTTGCAAATTGGTGCAGTTTTGCTGTATTTGGTTTGAAACACTCTTATAATTTAGGGTAACTAACACACAGTTTAAAATAAATCATCAAAATGGATCTCCAAAGTCTTGTTGACAGATGCTACCCCATATACGGCGCTGTGTTCAGTGCTTCCTGGACAGGATGAACAATTTAAAAAGAAAAGTATCAATTAGCTTCCTTAATTGGTCTAATTTGAACAAACTTTGTTAGCTCATTTACCTCTTTGTTTGATGAATTATGAGGACCCCTATTTGTCAGTGCTAATTAAACTCTCAACAATACAACACTGAGTCTACTTCTGTGCCTGCTTAAGATAAATTCCTCACATCAAAGAAGATTCAACCATACCTTCCATTTACTCTATATCAGGTTAATAGCCATAGAACAGTGAATTAAATGCTTGAATTATTGTAATTAGTATATATTTTTCAATTAAAACAGGTTTCATCAGTTATTTGATAAAGAATTGCAGTCCAGGTTAAAACTGAGAAAGGTAAGGATGGAAAATTCAGGGGTGTTATTTAAGAAAACAAGTGAGTTCTGGGTATTTAATCGTGAAAACAAGTGTATATCTATGCATTCCTGCACACTAACTGTGCACAATATTAATCTCTGCTGCTTTAGCCTAACAAACAATGAAGTAAAAAAAAGTCCCGCCAGGGAAAACTGCAGCACAGGAGCCGAGCGTAAATTATCTGCCCAGATTGCTTTTCTGGAGTTAATCATCTCCTTTTATGTTATTCATTTGTCAATGGTTATTGTTTGTCAAAGTAATGCAGTCGCCGCATGATATGAAGTGGAATGTAAATTTTGTTTGGGGAACTCATTGCTATGCACCAAAAAAAAAAAAAGAGGGTGGCCGCGCCGCAGGATTTACATTTACAATTACAGTCATGATACAATCATCTCTCATCATAATTCCTCTGCCCAGTATGTCAGCAGTGATAGAGAAGGCTTTGCATACTGCATACCAAACAGCTGTTTGGCAGCCCTGGCATCGTGCTTCAGTCTCAGTAATTTACACAGAACAAAGCATCTCTCTCTGTCTCTCCCTTGTTCAGCTTCCATGTACCTCTAATTCTTATTGTCGGCCTCTTTTACTGTCTGTGCAGCTGTAACTCTCGTTGTGACTCTGTCATCCTCTTCTGGAACACCAAACACCCTCATTTGACCGGGGCCAGTGCTTCGCTCTCAGCTGCCTGAACTATCATTTTATGCTCTGGTGGTTTAGAAGAGTGAGGCCAGCACACAATACATGGTAGTCATCAAGTGTCAGGCTCTGATATGTCACTTTGTTTGGAGTCTCACTTTATTTTATTTGACATGGGACGTTGAGATTATTCATGTTAGTTGGTGTCCTGCAAGCTACCAGAGGCCAGCTTAGTTCAGGGGGATTTAAGAAGGGTTTTTACATTGACGAGATGGACTAATATAGTGGGGTTTATAACATCTAACAACATGGGGGACATTATTTACCTTTACTCTTAATAAACCTTAAGTTATAATGATTCCAACAGAATAATATTGTTTTATTAGTCCTTCCAGCTTTTAAACATAGTCCACATATTTAACTTTAGTTAAGTTTAGCTCTTGGCTTTCGAGAAGACAATTTCAAAAAGATGATATTATAGTTTAGGGCTAGATTTTAAAAAATCCTTTGACCATTTTCAATCAATTTTCCTTTAAATGGCCTAATATTAGTGCATAACCTCTAAATCAATATTTTTTTTTTTTCAGCATTTGCACAAAACCTGTCTGATGGAGTCTAAGGCAGGCATGTTGAAAGTCAGTCCTCAAGAGCTGCTGTCATGCAGGTTTTAAAAGTTTCCTGCTTCAGCACAGCTGATTTCTACTGATAGCTGATAATCAGGCTGTTGCTCAACTGCAATCAGAACCAGCTGTGTTGAAGCAGAGAAACCTCTATAACTTGCAAGGCAGCGGCCCTCGGGGACCGGCTTTGGACATGCCTGGTCTGTTGATCAAAGTTAAAGTCAGGAGTTTATATTGCTTTTGTAGCCACTTTATATCCACAGCCTGCTCTGCAGTTTAAATGTATTTAAATCATTGCATTTTTCTTCTGGTAAGGTCATGTTAAATAAAAAGCGCATGATTAATGTAGTGAATTACTTTCTAAATTATTTTTACTTATAGTCCAAGGTGCTTATCTTCTGCTGTGTGCAGCATTAGTTCTTCTTTGAATGACTTAGAGTAAATTTGGCACTGCATGATTTTTTTTATTGAATTGAGCAGCAATTAAATTTATTTGTGAATTGAATGGAATTGATGCCCAGCACTATTAGCCTTCTTTTTATTTCTTTTTCAAAATCTGTTTATTCATTATTAATTTTTTTTTCAATATAATCTTTTTTGTGTGTGTGTATTTAGAATGATTGTCAAGTTGGAACAGAAAACATTGTTGAAGTTATAGCCAATTATAGATGATTAAACATATTGGTAAAGATGTTTAGTAATCTTCCCAACTGGAGATGAAATAGACCCTCACCATGATGCTATCACCATCATGTTTAACAGAATGTATAGTGAAATAAGCCTTGCTATTTAGCTTCTGGAATTTTCATCCCCAACTTCTCATAATCTGGAGATTTGTTGACTGTGAAAAATGCTGGGTCTGTACCACGTGAAATCAAAGCGAGATTGAAATTGATAAAATATTCAATTATGATTATGATGGCATGATAGTGACACTTTATTTAGGAATGTTTAGATGTTAGAAATGCTAGTGCAAGTTTATTTATAGATTTAAATCAGCATCAACAATTATATTTTTAGGTTTGTGTGATTAAGAGTATATACACGATTGATATGTTATTATACCTTAATATTCGATTGGTTGCAGTAAATCCAACGCTAAAAATACAACATTTAAGTTTATGATAAATAAATGTTATTTAATCACAATTTTCTAATTACAGTTTATTTTTTTAAAGGTAGGAGGAATCAGGTTTTAACTGCTTATATCTTAAGGTAGTTATCGTCCAAGAGCTTTAGACTTAGAGTCTTTGTATGGAGCGGAAGATAAATCATAGTTTCTGTCTTGCTGTTTATAGCTCTGTTGTCTGTCTATAAATTTGCTGTTGAAAGCTGTTGAAAAGCTGAATTTTTCACTCTGTATCTGCTTTCCTGTCAGTTGCCAGGAAAGCATTTTTCTTCCTTCTCTTCACACAAATCCTGAAAAACACGACATCTTCAAGCCACAGCATCCAGTTCAACAGACACCTTTCACCTGAGTTGGGAGAGATTTAAAAAAAAAAATAAAATACATTAAAGTTGGATCCATATTTTTTTTAGCATCCCAAAGAGAACAACTGCAGTTTGTTAAATCATGTCCACCAAAGGCAAACCAGAATCTTAACTGTTTTAATTATTTTAATAATTTATCAAGCTGAGGAAACAGGACTGATGTTTGTGTATTTCTGAGAAATTGTTGAATTTCTTTTCAAAAACTCAATTATCTTCTTTATATGAGAGGTTCTGCAGGCTCTACTGAAACTCTGTTTAAGTGGATATTGAGGCTTTTCAAGAGAGAAGAGTCATCCCCACACATAGACAGACACATACAACATGTCTGTTTACTTGTTATATCAGACTATGCTTGAGGATTTAATTGTGATAATCATCTTTGGAAACAATGCTGAAGTGTCATTACACCTCCATCCACTTTATCAGGTACACCTTGCTACTAGTTTGGATCAATTTTTGCCTAAACTTAGATTTACAGTCCAGAGTTTCTTGGTGCATTTTGATAATACAATTTGGTTGAAACATTATGTGTCTTCTCTGAGAAACTCCTTTAATCTGAAGGGTTACAGGTAAGCTCAGTACCTATTATGCTAAACCAGGCATGCCCAAAATCGGTCCTCGAGGGCCACTGCCCTGCGGTTGTTGGAGTATTCCCATCTTCAGCACAGCTGATTTCCGTTGTTAGCTGATTAAACAGGCTTTTTGATGGACTGAAACCATCAGAATAAGCTGTGCTGAAGCTGGGAAACCTCAAAAACCTGCAGAACACCGACGTTAGCCATGCCTGCTCTAAACATTTGCATAGTGGATCAAAGGTACTTTCTGTTCCTTGAATAGTGAGATATATCTGGAGATTTTGGGTAGAGAGTAGCGTTAAAAAGCTGTTTTTGTAAAGATAACCAACAAGCAGTAATCGTCAAGGTAACGATTGGTGGTTAGGTTCTTGGTCTTTGTTTTCTTATGAGCAACCAGTTAGAATTGTTACCATTACCTGTTTGATTCACCATCTATTTGCTTATAAAGTAAGTTTACCTGCAACTCAGACTTTTAAAAGTTTCTAAGAGAAAAGACAAAGCATTTCAATAAAGGACCAGTCTAAAAGATTTAAAGTTGGAATACACTTTGTATCCAACTCTACAAACTTCAATGTTTTATTTTCCTGTCACTGGCTGCATAGAGACTCCAACTACACATAGGGTCACCCGATTTGTTTCTTGTCTCCCAGTGTCACACTCATTGAAACAAAGTCCTGCATTTGACTGAGTCAAATATAAACAGTGGAATAGAAATAGGATTTTAAGTGCCAACAAAGCAAATCTGCACTCAGAGAACTGCGCTGGCTGTTAATCACAAAAGACTGAGGAAGGATTGATAACTGGTGAGGTCAGTGAAACGTAGTTATGAGACAACTTCCTGTATTTTTAGTTTGCAGAATTTATTTTTAGTGTCATACAGAGGGGAGGGCGATGTAAGGTTTCTCTATTAATTTTAGATCTTGCGACATCAAACAACACTGGAGTAGGGTTAGCCCACTGTCTTGTTTAAGAAGTTATTTCATGTGGATTTTTGCTAGGTGCTTTGTCCTGCTGGGCGTTACCGTCAGAAGATTAATCGATTTTGGACTTGGCAAATCAACAGGTCTGACCTTGGATAGAGCTTCAACTACAGTGTTGAACCCCCATTTTAGTTGCCATCAAACAGTGCGGCAAACTTTCTCTACAGTTGAACTCCATCTGTTTGAGCTAAACTTCAACAGCCCTGTGCTCTGTATTGCCCCATTTATACTACCCCACTGAAACCGATCAGTGCCAAGTTCAGACTGAGCTTAGTTCTTACAACCATTTACACATCATGCTAGCATGGTTCCTCACCTCCTATCAGTGGTTCACGATACCACAGCTCTCAAGGTGGGAATTAAACAATAAAAAATGGCGGAACCCATAACATTCTGGAACGTTTATGCCTGGATATCATCCACTGTCCAAATTTCCATGAGAACCTCGTTCTCATCCCAGGTTGCACCCACTCTTTTGATGCTATTTATTGTTATTAGGCTGAGAAAAAGTTTGTTTTGGGAACAGATGAAGAGATCATTGAATTGCAAAGCTGGACAAGCTGGAAAACCCATGTAGTGAGTCAGCTGACTGTAAATAGGAAATGACTTGATCTGCTTATGCTCTAGATGTTGTCAGATAACCGAGCCACAAATGAACCTTGCCGAGACCTACTGTTGAACTAGTACAAGATTTAGCATGGTTCGGTCATGTCTGGCACGGTCCAGTTCAGCTGCGTTCCATTTACACTCAACAGTTATCTCGGTTACCGTTCTCGGCCCGGGTTCAAAAAGATCATGTAAATAGTGTTTATTATTCGCCTTAGTTTAATGAGGATTTTATCTAACAATCCCCAACAGTGTTCTATATTTGGCTTTCTTTTAATTCAAATGGATTTTGACATGAATGTCTGCCATGAGTCTAAACCCTTTGTCAAAAACTTGAATGATTTACCCTATTATACCCTGACCAAGCGGATCATTGGCCATACTCAAGACAAGGGAAAATACTCTGCAGTGTTTAAGTGACTGAATGTCAGTATCACAGAAATATCTGACTGACATATCAATTTTCTTTACTGGTTACTGCACTGCAGTTAAAAGCCTTGTCCTCTTGCAAGAGAAAGACAAGGTCTTTATGCTTTGACAACGTCTCAGTTTTTCATCTTATTCCTTGATTTCTGAAAGTCTTGATGAACTCTGATCTTTTAATTCCACCTGTACTGATATCCTGGATTCAGTCACAGCATTCCAAGTCGTTGTCAGAGCATAATGAACATTCGAAAATCCTTTGTTTCTTTTACAAATACTAAGGGTGTCTCTGTTTGCCAAAATGCCATTTATATATATATATATATATATATATATATATATATATATATATATATATATATATAAT
>NW_015151002.1:0-32590 GCF_000732505.1 Cyprinodon variegatus | reverse complement strand
TAAAAGCAGAGGCTGATGTTATTGTCGGCTTTAAGATGTTTATAATGTCCTTATTTTTTTTTCTTTATCAAATGAAAACAAAACAAAAAATGTCTGATCAGCTTATTTGAACAGTTGTTGCTAATAAAATGTCCAGGGATTGTATTAACCGAAGACAGACTGTAGGATGTTGCAAGATACTAATCATTAATCATTGTATTAATCATTGTATGTCAGTCTTGACATTCTTTTTTCTCTAAGCCAAAACTAGAAAAACATTTCACAAGTTCATAAAACAGCTGATACCTGCTTTTCTTCAGAATCATTTTAACATAAAGTTATGTTGCCTTTTGTTCTGATAGCTCTGTCAGTTCTTTGTCAGTATTCAGGTGTAGCCGTGCTCTGTCTTATCAGGCGAGCTAAAGCACAAATCCTGCAAAAGCTGCTTTATTTTAATGTCACAGGTTTTAGATTTGCTGAGGAGCAAATATTGAAATGATATTGAACTTAGCGCTTCTAAGTAACTTCACATCTGTTCTGCTTGTGGTGCAGATCTGCACCGGGTAATTCCAGCCACCCTGCTTACACCCAATCTCTGTGCTAGCTTAGCAGTCTTCCTTTTTTTTTTTTTTACTTTTTTTTTATTCAGGGAGGCGAGTGAAACAGCTTTTTTTTTCTTAGATACTTCTGCTGAAACCTGCATGCTGTCTGACATAAATTTTATGCTAATGCAAGCAGTTTGAAAGGTGGCTGGGTGGTGACCAGGGACTGGGATTCAGCCGGCAGACGTCTTGTTCGGGTAGAATGTTAAACAGGGATTTTTGCCTCATTTGAAGTTTGAGCTATTTCATTTTACATCCAATATGCTTCTTTTAAAGCACAATTATACGCCAGCTGTCAAAAAGTAAGACAAAGCACAAAGAACTGGAGATATTGCAAGAACTGAGCTCCCTATCCTTTCATATTTTCCTTTGAAATGATACAGATAAAAGAATTATAAAATTCAACCTTCAAAGGCCTACTGAAAAACACTGTTGCCACATTATTATTTAATGTATGTTCTGCCAGCATCTTTAACCTCATATTGAAAGGATACGTTTATTTGTTTATTTTTTTTTTGTTCAGTCCAATTGATTTTTTTATTAATTCCATTAAAGGGACTTTAGAGCAGCATTCATGTGCTGACAGTGGAGAGGAACCCTTCCCTTCTAACAAGACTTCCAACCGAATCAAGCAATGCGCAATTGACTAATTATCCCAACTAGCATGGAATAATGTTTTAAGCATGTCTTCCTTCCTTTCTAAGTTCATAACTAGAAAGTATGTCGAAATCAGCAAACAATCAAAAGATTCATTACCTACCAGAGATTAGAACAGTCATTTTAGAACTTGATTTTAAATATTAATTGTTGTCACAGAAGTGCAATAACTAATTGCTTATTTGAAGAGGTTTTGAAATTAATAAAGCCTATGCTATTTTATCTAACCTTGCTTGTAGGAAGAATTCTCTCTTTTGAATTCAATCACACAAGACCGACCCAAAACAGGTCGGCCAGTCATTGTGCAGTATTGTAGTTTAGGGTGGGAAGCTCACAGCTGAATCAAAATAAACATAGCAAAGCCAGAGCATACCGATATTGCTGCTGCAAAAGCAACAGGTGTAAGTAGTTGTGGTCTCTCTTGGTACGACTATTTCAGCATTGGCTTAAGTTAAACTCTGGTAGGTTGACACTACGTGTCACTTCGCCCAATTTGCAAGGAAGGTCTTGCTAATTGGACGAAGGAGGAGCTACACAGTATCTGGCTGGCTAGCCAAGTTATGCCTGTGCATTTTGTACCAAGATTTTACTTTTTGTGTTAGAAGTTAGAAGAATTCTGCCTTCTACTAGAAAACATTTCCAATTTCTTAAGTAATGAAATTAAGCTAATGTTTAATTGGGTTGCTCAGCCATATCTGAATGGCCTTACGCATACTGGATCACCAAGTCTAGGTCTAGCCTTAAATTTGATTCAGAAGCTGCTGCATGATCTACACACCAAAGTGTCAGTCTGAACTCGTTCATGGAGACCATCTTGGTTTGATCTGAAAACTTTTGAAGGGTGGAAAAATACCACTTCACCACATTATAACTATATAATCCTTTTACCCTCAGCCAACTCAATGGAACTCTGTATTTTGTACAAATTGCCCAATGTCACTTTTGACCTTAGTGTCACATGTGGCTCCTTTTGCTCTAATTACAGCTCGGCTGGCCTTTTATCCCTACAAAGTCTCATCGTGATTACAAATTTTTACCCAATGACAGCATTTTTTAGATTTCACACAACTTGTGTGAAAATGTTATTGTTATTAATCCCTAGTTCTTTGTCCTGACACATTTCTCTGATGTTTTAGGAGATTTCACAGCTTTATGACTTGTTTTCCACTTTGATATTTTATATAGGATGGTATGTGCCAATTAAATTGGTCAATGGTCATTAGAAGGACTCCAGTCAACTGCCCAAAGGGAGTTTAAAGAGTCTGATTATTCCTTTATATATTTTATATTGAGAGTAAAATGAAAGAATATCAGTTTTTTACGTCCTTAGAGAAAATACTTTTCTTTTGTGCACTGGGTATTTTTGATTAAGAAGGTCAAACCTTTATTATGAGACTCACTGTAGCATTGCCAAAAAGAAAGCATGAAAATTTGCTGACCTTGTTCTCATCTAAATATGAACCCTGAAGGCTGGGTTTTTCAGCGGCAGTAAAATTATCTAAAAATATCAAGAGGGTTGTCACAGAGAAATGTTTCTTTGTAAACAAGGAATTTGGATCTGAGATCCTTCAAGTGATTTAGCAGCCCCACTTTTTTTTTAAGCCGAATTAATCCTTTTACTGGTGCTGCGGCTCTGGGGCTGCCAACTCGCAACCTATGCAATCAGGCTTTTTATAAATCACGTCGCTGTATGTAGCGTGGGCTGCCAGAGTACTTTCTGTCTGGGTTTCCAGAAAACTTAAAGAACCACATGGTCGTGTTGATTAAACGAGAGAAGAAGTAAAAGAGCATAAAAGTAGACCGAGCAATTGTGGGAGAGGAGAGCCATCAGGTGACCCAATCTCTACCCAGCAGCTGGCCACTGCCCCCTGGCCAATTAGCCCCAGGAGTTGAGATGCTTTTCTCTGTGCGATAAGGCCAGGCCTCTTACTCTCCGGCCCACTTTAATAAGCCTCTTCCTGAGCATCACCCGTCAGATTGAGCCCCTATCAGCCCTGCACAGAGGAAGGGCCTGTTCTGTCAGAGTGGTCCCTCCTCTTAACAGGGAGAGCAGCGATGTGTGAGCGAGGGAGGCATGGGTCGAGAGATAAGATGCACTGAGTACCATGGGGAAAAAAGGGCGAGAAATGCAAACAATCACATGTGGTCAGTAAATTTTAGGGGCGGTGTTAACTTTAGTGTATGCATTCTGTTTACTCCATGTTAATCAAATAAATCCCACACTACATCCAGTCCCTGCATGCAGGAAGTGGTTTTTCCTGAGGTCTGCCACTTTTCATTCCAAGGTGGGACAACATGCCAAGCAATGAACACCTGCATCAAAAATGTTCCAAATATAAAGTTACATGAAAGAGAAAAAATGTTTGCAGTGCCTCCACATTTAAAAGAGATTTGTGAAGGAACATTGCACTTAATCCCAGTGTAGATGTGGTTGCCCTCTGAACAGTGGATATCCACAGGGATATCCATGTAATTCCTTTCCGAATGGAAGTCTATTTCCCTCGGTTCGCTTAACTCCTTTCAGCAGGCCTCTTGCCGGAGCACTTCTCAGAAAAGGATGGGTGGGTACAGGAGACTTGTTTTAGCTTCACAACAGTCTTGATTTACCCTCTTGTTGCAACAAACAGAGGGATTATGGTCCATTGCCTGTTGAAAAAAGCCTCTCTCTGTCCCCTCAGTAATGTTCCCATCATCAAGTCATTACACCAGTGTGGAGCTCACCAGCAGGCTTACCAAGCACTTAGGCCTCTGGGTAGCTTAAGAACGAAGAAAAGGCTTGTTTTATTTCTCCACTGTCTGCAGAGACTCCTACCCTTGTGTTTCACATAATGTCTACTGGCCTTGATCCATCTGGACCTTTTTGTACTGCAACGCTTTAAAACACAAGGTCCCATTGATGAGATGCTGAAAGTATTTGAAAAATAACAGTTAGGGCAAACTTCTTAGACCTATGCCATAACTGCGGAGAGAAACTCGATTATTTGAAGCACTTGTGGATAAAACGTGTTGTCTGTGTTAAACCAGAAATTTGCATTTGTCCTTTTATTTCAGATTGGGTGATATAGTAGTTTTGTGACTTCTCTCACACTGTACCTCAATGTCATATGCTCATTATGCAGCACCTGGGAACTGCCTGTCTGTTTTGTAATACGGAGTTTAAGAGAAGAGAAGGTGACTCGCATATTGGTTCGTCTCTAAACAATGATAGGTCACAGCTATTGAAATGGATAATATAGTTTCCATTAGATGAGTTAACAGTACCCCACCGTTAATCATACCTACGACAAATGCCATTCCTGTTTTAGATAACAGCTTTTTATTAATATATATCTGCAACATTTAATTCTTCAGACCAAGTTGTTTTCTTCAAGGTCTAAATCGTAGTGAGTGACCTTCTTTTGGAGTGTTGTCTTTTTATACTGCAGCTTTAGAGGTGATAAAGAGTTTTCTGTATGAATTGATCTTGGGACAATTTTTATTTGATATGACATTTAGTTGCATTCCTCATTTTTAATGTGGTGTTTTTTATCAAGAAATCTTGTTTTTTTTTTTCTTTTTCTTTTTGTTTCCAATATATTTAATTTAATTTTGTGTTTTAGGACACAACTGTAGAAACAACAAACTTAAAATTGTACACATATACTTATACACATATTTGTAAATAGAAACTGTAGTCAATACATCTATTTAAGACATCCATTAATAAGCTCCGCCTTCAGTCCTATGATCCTCATATAATGGCTCTGAGGTTTTCAAAGTCTCGCTGTTTACCTTTGGCGATGTGTGTTAGTTTTTCCAGTCCGAGTGAATTTGCTATTTCTTTCTTCCAGAGTCCCAGGGAGGGGGCGTCCACGCTCCCCCAGCATAATGCAATAGATCTTTTGGATTGGAAAAAGTGTGTTATCTATCATTTTAGTTTTAGTCTGGGATTGTTTAAATTCCACTGGGTATATTCCTAGAACACAGATTTTAACCTCTAATGGGATTCTCATCCTAAACCAGAGATGGGAAATGTGGAGTCAACAAGTCATCTCCATGTCATGTATTTGTTCTACCCACCCACTCAAGCAGGTGAGTCCAATCTTCACAGTGAATCAACCTGTGCAGATTGGACTCACCTGGGTAGATTAAATACATGACATGGAGATGACTTGTTGACCCTAAACAATTCAGATACACACCCAGCAACATCCCACCAAAACCTCTGGATTTCAAGACATTCCCACAAACAATGGAGAAGAGTTAATTTTTCAAATAAGCATTTAGTGCAAGTATCTATAAGAAAATTGGCAGGTCAAACTTAAAAAAAATAAATAAATAAAAAATTAACATTTGTGTTAAAGGATTGTTGAATCCTGACATTCAGATTGACCTGCAAAGTAATTTTGTGACAGAAACTGATTAAAATAAATAAATTGTATATCATTACTAATAATATCTGACCAGTCTCATGTTATCCACACCAAGGTCATGATGGCAAATTTTATATTTAAATAGATACACTTTGAAAATGGGATTTAAATATTTAGCTCAAACCAATATTCTTAAGAAAGATGCCAAAGACCGAAGTGTAGAAGTAGTCAAAGTAAAAACGACAATTTTAGCTGCAATGACAATTGCTGAGTTTGATAGAAAACCAAAGTATAAAGTTAAAATTTAGTATAAGTCTTTTAGGTCTGGATTCATATTTATAATAGTCGTCTTTATTTTATATTGCTGGGTAATTCTATTTCATCATGGGGTTTCCCAGACAATGTTTTTTTGTTTTTTTTAACCGTTGTTCTCATCTTGACAAGGACTCTTTGGATGAACAGATTATGTATTTCTATGGGAAACCTGATCTATTAAAGTAAAAAACTAAACGTTTTGAATAGAGGGCAAATTGCAGGAGTACAATTTGACACTTTATAGCAGACATGCATAGACTTCCCATTGCAGTTTAATGTTCTCTTTTTTACAAAATGGACAAACCTTTGAAGTTCTTATCAGAATGTGAGATAAATGAGCCTCTAGTTTGTTTTCAGACCTCAAGGACCATTGAGACCAAGTTAAATTTGTTTGGAATTTGCCATTCCAGCATAGTTTCATGAAGCCTCACCACTGGGAGATAACCCCGGCTCGCCGAAAAGAGCAGCGGCTTGGCGGGGTGGCTATCCATCACGCCTCAGCTCCACAGGGGAAATCGGTCAAAGTGGCACACACACACACAGTATGATGGTTTCCCTCGATTGCCACCTCTGAGAATATCCTCACCAGTGACTAAATTGGCAACAGGAAACTCTTGGATGCATACCCATTAGCAAGAAAACCAGGTGTTTTTACTGTGTCCATATACCAGGATTTATACCCCAGTCATCTGGCCCACAGGGATGGTTTATTTGTCCTTTTTTCATTTTAAACAAAGGGTTGTAAACTGGATGGTTGAGTTAACTTAAGAGTTTACAAAGTCATCTTTGTCTGAGTTTTTGTTTGAATCCAATGAGTTCATTGCACAGCCTTTTTACAGTAAAACTACTCTGATGGTGGGTACATCTGTTTTTATCACTGTTGCCCCAATCAGCCTATATACTGCATTGGGTAGTCGCCATTGGAGCCGCTAGCTCATGTACTTTTATTGTCCATGGGGCAGAAAAAAGCTTTTACATGTACAATTATGACAGCAACACTCCAAATTGGCTTTTAGTGCCCAGACTAGAAGATATCTTGAAACCAGATTTGAACCGCATCCACATGCACACACATTTCTTACATCTACATGCACACTGTGCTTCCTTTTCAACTCTTTGATTACTTTGTGGATGCAGTGATTGTGAGGCCACCCTTGATTAGCTCAATTTATTCTCCAGCAAAGCCAGAGGGCCATTTAGGGAAGTTTTTGCAGACTCTTCCCATTTATCAAGATGGGAGGCAGGCCTGATTTGAATCTTAATATGGCCTCGCAGTAAAATCCAAACAAGCGCATGCAGGCAAACCTTTTTTAAGTGTCCATAAATGTGACATTTCAGAAGGTGATGATCTTAAAAGTTTGGTTTGCTTTTTTTTTTTTATGATGCTTATTAGAAGCTATTTTTATTCTTTTAAAATGGAGTTTTAAAAAAAGCCCTTGATTCCATCTCCCTGTGGCAAAAAGCTAACGAATACAAAATGATTCAAAGAAAGAAGCAGTTAAGGTTGATGTTATGTTGAATTTTTTTTTCTTTATTCACTTAATTTCTTGCAAACAGAAAATTAATACTCCATTGCTAAATAAGGTTTCTTTTTTGTGGTTTGACACAGAAGAACTGTGACTTTTATGATACCTTTTCTATTTACATGTTTCATTTCATTTTATTCTTTTTACTAACACATGATATATAGTTCATCTGTGTTTTTTTTCTTTAGGTTTGACTCAGCAAACTCTCCTATATATTGAGTACCTTTGACATATTTATTTCAAGCCGTCCTACCTTTCTGTTATTTACATGTTCTTCTTTGAACATTGCTTCTATTCTTGTAAAGGACCTTAAAATAATTACCATAATCTCACAGTAAAATCAATTAAAAGTCCAGTGTGGGAAAATAATTAATAAAATCCTCAGTGCCGATTGAAACCCTTAAAAAAAAAAAAAAAAAGATTTTTTTTTTATTGATTTTTTTATCACTGTATTACTTTTGGGCAAGCAGTGTCTCCATAACATTATTTAGATCTACCTACATACAAGTTACATGGATGCGGTAAAAATTAAATGACCTATACTTTTATTGTACAATAACCCTGTACAATAAGAGCCTGTATTTGCTTATTCATTTACCAAACCTGCAACTGCTATGTTTACACTTTGTCACAATAATGTTATTGCACTATAAGAAATCATACCTCAATGTACATAATATAATAATAGAACTTCATTGTGTATAAGACATCTTAAATCTCTATTCTCTATTCTTACCTTTTCACTGTATATATATGTCAGAAAAAAAACCCAAAAACTCTTCCTCATCCACAGCGGGCGGTGTCTCTTTTTCCTCCATGCTCAGGTCCTCTACCAGAGGCCTGGGAGCTTGAGGGTTCTGTGCAGTATCTTTGATGTTCCTAGAACTGCACTTTCCTGGGCAGAGATGTCTGATTTATTTCCAAGGATCTGCTGTATCTAGTGTTGTGCCGATGCCATTTTTTGGCCCCGATACCAATACACGATACCTGGCTGTACAGTATTGGCCGATACCGATACCATCTGTTTGAAACTGATGTGTATGTGTATATATGAAGAACTGCATATTACTTGGTTGTAAAAAAAATTGCCATCATGGCTTTGTCAAGCTCCTGTCTACCTTTGTGAAGCATGAAAAAGACTAATACAAAGTGAATCCAGTAGAACTTTTTATTGCCCACCTGGAATGGATGACAATAGTTGAATAAAGTTTTTGCTCTCAAAATGTTAACGGTCCCTATTTGTCGGTACTCGCCAATACCGATATCACTGTTTTAGCGCAGTATCAGGGCCCTGCCCGACACTGGTTTTGGTACCGGTGAAACACTAGCTATAACCACTCCTCAAGTTTGAGGGTCACTGCCCAGAGTGAGAATGACCACTGGTACCTTCCATGTTTTCTCCAGCTCTTCTCTTAGCCCCTGGTATTTCTGTAGTTTCTTATGTTCCTTTTTCCTGATGTTGCAGTCTCTTTTTTCCGCTCTTTGTCCACCACCACAGTCTCCGATTGGTTTGCCATTACTATTCTTTCCTTCTGTATCTGGAAGTTCCACAGGATGACAGCCCAGTCATTCTCTACCACCTATGGAGATGTTTCCCACTTTGACCTTGGGGGTTTTCAGCCCATACTCTGCGCAGATGTTCCTCTACACTATTCCAGTCACTTGGTTATGGCTCTCCATGTAAGCCTTATGATACTGTACATGAAGATGTGTTAAAGCTTTCCATGGGTTTTTTGACTAGGGCAGCTATAAGAATCAGTTTTGTAAGATTCCCCAGGCTGAAAGCCATGTTAGAAGCCAAACTTAATGCAAGATGTCTTTTTTTATAACAGACCTAAATGTTAAGAATTTCTTAGCTATCTTTTCTAAAATTAACCAACTCATTTCCTGACAATTTGAATGGTTAAATTAAAGTATCATTTTCCACCTCTTGTACTACTACAGCCACAGTTACGAACTCCCCTTAAACCTGTTCCACTCTCAAAACTGTCATGATGGATGTATCTTGGTAATGCTGGTGGATGCATTTCCTCCATATAAAAGGTTTCTTAATGGATCCTTCTGTTGAGCAATGAGACTGTTGCGTACAAATGGTTAATAATCTTTCAGGGCCATAGGGAGTTCGCCACTAATCTTTGTACTAGACTCCCTCCACAGGGAATCCTCTTGCCCAGTGTGTGTGTAAAATCAAGGGGCATTACAGTGATACTCAGAAGATGACCATGCACCTAAACACTCAATACTAAGGGACATTTAGAGCAACTGATTAGCCTAACAGTTCTGGTTTTGCACTGTGAAAGGAGGATCTGCAGAGATCCTATACACTGGGAAGAACATTCAAAGATTTTAGGCTGGGAGTAAATGCAGATTCCTCTCGCTGGATGGCATTAGTGCTGACATCACCGAATATCAAGCGGGTGCTGTGCAGCTGCGGTGCGAACGTGTTGGAAAAAGTCCTTCACACTGAACGTGGTAACCAGGCTGGTTGTGCTGCTGCAGAAATGTAACTCATAAGGAAAGAAGTTCCCTTAGTTTGATGCTTTTTCCTAAAGTTCTATGCGCAAGACTCATTACCTTTGTAAATAAATATTACTTAACCACTGTTTCCTTTTGCTTCTGTTTTGCTGTTTGTTTTCATTACTCAATTGTGGCTTGATCTTTACTCTGAAATTCCTCAGGACTTTTTCCTATCCGGCTCCTGTCTGCACCAAAGTCACTGTGAATCCAGCATAACTGAAATGATATCAACCTAATTTTGCATCAACTTCACAGCAAACCATATATTTTTTAATGAAAATGATTAATTCCTGTGTCTTCTTAAAATTCTAAAACAAATAGTGCTTCGATAAATTGAACCCCATTGTTGATGAATGTGGAACAGAGAAAGTGTCAGGTTTCTTAAGAGGTAAAGAATAAACTTTTTTTGTAATGCACTAATGTAATACATGTGTTTTCAAGTGGAATCCTGGCCATTTGTAATATAATTTGTAATTTGCAAAGTAAGAAGCTTTGTATACATGTGAAGCATTAATCTTATAAATTGTTCATTAAGCCCAATTCAGTCAGGTTATCTGTCTAAATAGTGAAGTTCAATCAGTTATTTGTCATCTTCCTACAATAAAATAAATCACTTTTAAATAAGAATAATTAGTCAAGTCTAAATTCATGATTAGAATCATGACTTCCCAGTTGAGTGAGCAATGCCCTAAAACAACATAGCCAAGTGCATGGCGATGACACCCCTTCATCTGTTGTATTTTTTGCAGCTTAAGCCTTAAACTGTTGCTGCCGGGCAACCATATGAAACTTACAGCTGCATCAGCCGACTGAGAATGTGAGGGATTATAAAGCGTGGGACGCTGCATTATCTCCGCTTCCCAAATCAAGGTTAATAGCTTCCTTTCAGACAAGGGGTGTAATGTCAGCATATCCACCATCACATATAGATGGTGTTATCTGTTTACACTGACACATTCCATCTGTTTTGTTGTGTTTTTTTTTTTGACAATGTGAGTCCAACAGGATGAGCAGCAAGGGGCACAATGAAACCAACATCTATTCAATGAGAATGTGTTATTAGTCTCGGGAGGCTGTTCTTGTAAAAACTGCTACTAATTTATTTCGTACCAATTCTGGACAAGGGGGTGAAGGTTGTTCTATACCATCAGTTTTGCGCTTCTGTTGTCTCTTCAAAGAATTGCCAACCAGGGAATTAGTTTCCTCTCCTCAAAGGTTGTGTTAAACGCAGCTATACTCACCTGCATCTTTCTCAGAGTTATCGATTCCGGCTGCCTACGCATCTTTGTTCCCTTCAAAGCGTCTCTCTGCAGCCCACCCTGCGCATTCCACCCTGAAAATAGTGAAACCACACGAATGTGGCAGGGATTGCATCTCAGCTGGCTGATTGGATTGTCCTCTGCGCCGGTCTCGGGCTGCATTAAGCGGCAGAAGATTTGGGCGTATAAAAAAGTGATGGATGCCTCCCCCCCCTTTTACGTCTGGATCGCTCATAGCTGACCTCAGCAGAAGGCAGGAAAGGCAAGAGGAGAGAAGCAGTGATTTACTGACCTGGCTGGTGAGAGCAGGGAGGGTGAATGCCACTCAGCTCCCACTGACAGCCAAAGCAGCTCCTCAGCACCGTCATGATTGGCTGAAACATTTGGAGAAATTATCGAGCGTAATTATCACTCGCTGGAAATCACAGGAGTTTGAGATTAGCCATCAAATCTACTTCCGTCCTCATTCGTTTACTCATTTTGTCCTCGCTAATTAGTCAGCGCAGTTAGAATGTTATCAGCTTTCTTCCCTCTACCCATATTATCGACTGTCAATCTCATCCCATTCCTCTAAAGCTTTATAATTACAAGAAAATTAACAATCATTGTTTTAAAACAAAAATTCAAAAGGTGACGCCTATCTCCACTTTAAGGTTTTATGAATCTGGAGAAACTAAAATTGTTCTGGTATTCACATGATTATCCAGCTATTTTAAATCATCCTTATATGTTAAATAAAGCTAATTCTGAGGGGTCATTATTTCACTAACAAAGCCTATTGATAAACTTTGTTTGAAAACAATGAATGAACCACATGTTTAACTGCGACATGGAACCACTTTTACAATCATTTTGCAATTGATTAATCTGTCGAGTATTTTTATCGATTATTTGATTAATAATCGGATAGCAAAGGGCTCCTTCAAAAAGATTTTTTTACAAAATTAAACCAGGTGAAACTAACACTTTTCCACTTGAGGAGGTCTGGATAGAGCATATTGTCTGAGGTAAAAGTTTTTTGTTTTTTCTTAAGTGCAAAATGTTTACGTATATATATTATATTATATATATATTATATATATTATATTATTACATATTATTTTTTAAATTTTGGTATAATTACTGCTTAGGGTTGGTTGCTCTGTCAGGTTAAAACATGTTTTATAGTCTCTACACTCCTTTAAACGATTAATCGATTGCTAAAGTAGTTGATGATTATTTCAATAATCGATTAATCATGATTATTCCAGTTGTTTGACCCTCAGAATATATTGAATATTTTATCAAAAGCACAATTTTATATTGACCCCAGTAACATCTTCATCTTTTATGTAGAAGTGGACTCAGCTTTTGCACTTAACCTTCATTTTTATTCATAAAGGGTGACAGAGTGGTATCCTTAATGTGTTTCTGTTAAATTGAGGTTGGATTTAAATTGTTGTCCAACCTGATAATAGTTCAAATCAAATGTCTCTTAAATCCCACATGTGCCATGAAGTGATCCTGCGCTGGTTTTAGTTGTAATGCTGTGTCTCCTGTGTCCTGACCTTCCATCTGTTAGCAATCATTAAACAAGTTGATGGAAACTCTGAAAGCACAAAATTTGAAGATACAACACACTGCCCCGGCAGCTTGCGCTGTGCACCGATGTCGAATGGTTGGAAAGGTGCAAATTATTGAGGCAAATGCCAGGGAGCCCATTATCTCTGATGCTTTGTCATTATTATCATTCGGAGTGGATCCTCATCAGAATGTTAGACTTCAGGAATAAATTCCTCCACAATCAACGTACAAGGCAGGAAATTATAATTTATCACATCCTACACAGACTTTAGAAATCACAAATACTTCTAAGGATTTTAAAGAATAGCCACGCACATGTTTTAAGCTGATGTTTTCAACATAGGGGTCTGGCAGGAAATAGGAAAACGCCAGTGACAAGATAAAAGTGATGTTAATCAGACAGACAAGGATGGTTAAAGCATAAGATGATGGTCTTCTTTAGTTGATTTTCTTTTTTTTCACTGCATCAAAGTGTGCATGGAGTAATTCTATTTTTCTTTTACAGTGTCTCATGAAATTGAAAGATGGAGGGATAGCTTTGCTTGTTCAGGATATCTTTCCTAGCAGAAAACAAATATTCTTATCACTTATGCTCCACTCTGCTTTGCTGCTGCTTTTACCCACTGAAGATTAGTATATGAGTGATCTAATCAGCAATCTGTGGTCAGCTTTTAATCTCTTGTTTTTGCCAAGCTTTAGCATGCCATTATTAATTTCTCCTAAGTAATTATGAGGTTTAAATATTTATTTCTAGCTTTATTTTGGAGGCATATGCATCGTTAAACTCTGCAAGTGAGTTGACAAAGTGTTTTAGAGTCCTGTATTAGTGATTATCATGGTTTGACAGGCTGGCTGTAAACAGCAGGATATGTATTTGTGTCTATAGAGTGGCGATGACTAAACTGTTTGTGATGTGGGTATAAATTGCAAAGCTGCTGGTACTCAGAGGCCACAAAAACAGTTTGTTTTCATCAAAAACATGATATGTCTATTTTCATGTTTGATTTAATGGATATGATAACAAAAACATGGTCATTATAAGCAGATACTTGCATAACATTGAATATTTTTAGATTTTAGTCTGTTGTTGAAATCTGTGGCATAAAATAGTTAACTGTCTGTCCTTCCAGTCCAGATTATAGCATTCTTTGTGTTCAGATAATTAATTTTCAAGGGTTTAAAATAACTTTTTTTCAAGGCTGCAAACATTTTTAAACCAAGCATGCACCATAAAAATAGAACCATCTTTGATTTAAAAAATCTTTCCCAGAATGTTTTAGCAGAACATGAAGTTTGGACATGTTTGTAGGATGTATTAGCTTGCAGTATTGTGTTACTTTTTTAAAATTCTGATACTTAGTATTAGTGTTGTGCAATGCCATTTTTTTGGTTCCGATACCTGGCTGTGCATTATCGGATAGTACCGATACCATGTGTTTTGAAAAAGGAAAAGGAAAAACATTAATAGAAATTGAATCTAGTAGAAATTTTTATTGCCTACCTGGAATGGGTGACATTAGTTAAATAAATGTTTGGCTCTCAACATGGTATTGTGCCCTATCTGTTGGTACTCTCCAATACCGATACCACCATTTTAGTGTCGCATCGGGGCCCTGCCCAATACTGGTATCACTATCGGTGCAACACTGCTTAGTATAGAGGAGGATGTTCTTTTTCTGGGTGGATCATCAAAATAAGTGGTCCTCCTTATTTTCAATAATTCTGGTGATATGTTTACGTAAGGCCGTCCTATGTGCTTGTCCCCATTTTCACTTACCGGTGGGGAGTCTGACATAGTGGAAAAATTGCAAATCTTCTTTTGGAAAGTAAGGTTGGTAGTGTTCCCTCTCGGGAGCAGGTACAGGGTTGTGCGTGTGCTTTTTTTTTTTTTAAGAAGAAGATTTTTTTAAGAAGATTAAAGATTAACTATTTGGGGATAGTTGTGGCCTAGTGGTTAGGGCATAGAGCTTTGAATCCCGAGGTTCTGAGTTCGAGCTCCACTCCCACAGACTGATACTATAGGTCTCTAAGCAAGACCCTTAACCCCACACTGCTCCCTAGGTGCCTCACGATGGCAGCCCACTGCTCCCCAAGGGGATGGATTAAATACAGAGGTACATGTGTGATCATTAAAGTTCAATTATTATCACACTGTCAGTAGAGGCTGTGTTGATAGGATACCACTTTAGGACTAGAAATGTTGACATACTGGATTGTCAATCAAGCTTTACTTGGTCTGTCTTTCCTAGTAACACTCAGTCAGGGGTAGATGCTCCTTTATTTTTGGGTCTCAAGCTTTTAAAAGCTGTCTTTCTAGAGACTCTGAATTGTAATCCAGCTGCAGAAGTCGTCCCTGGACAGTTGATGAAGAGACTGCAGTTTGATGTGAGACTTGAAGCCGAACTGTCTGTTCTAGAAGAGAAAGGCATCAGTCAGACAGGAACTTATCCTGGATCTCCCACTGTGGGGCAAATCCGAGTGTGCCTCAGAAAGGTGAAGCACAGCATCTTTTGATCTATGCCTATTGATGTATTTTAAGGGAGAATTTGCTTGTATTTTTTTTTTTTTTTTTTGGGGGGGGGGGGTTAAAAACTAGAGTAGACTGTTATGTTTGATGGGAAACTTCTCTCAGCCGTTTCAGTTCAGAGCATTTGAAAATATTGCAGAACAGCTACATTTTTAGGGTGATTTCCTTTCAAAGACATTAGATGATGACGGCAAATGTTAAATGTAGCTGTTTGCGATGTGTCATAGGCGTGTCATAGGGTTAAAAGTTGAGGACTGGTGCCAAACTCGTGCTGTGAAGTCAAGTTTTGCTTTTAAAAGAGAGGAAATAGAATGAACATTAAGACTAATTTACCCATACCAAAGCAGATTTTGATTTCATCAGTTAATATTCTTCATTGTTATGGAAATGATATAGATGTGATTCAAAATGTGATGTCACAAAGTTCTATCAATAGCAGCAAAACATTTACTTTTTTTTTTATCTACATTTCTTTCTGTAGTGTCCAAAGGTTTTTAGACCCCTAACAAAGTGGAAGAGGCTAATTCTGATATTTTTGCAAACATCCAATGCTTTTCTAAATCTTAATCACCCTGATATTTAACACAGACGTTTCCACCTATTCTGTAGTCAGCATGTGCCTCTAAAACAATAGTGCTAAGGGTGAACCTGCAGATGTTCAAGCTCAGCAAAAGGCTAAATGTCATATCCGACCGTCAAAGTTCAAAGTAGCATTAGAAGCCACAAGACATTTTCCCGCTGTGTGAAATCTCAAAAGCCTCTGTAACTTTTGCCAATATATATAGGGTGAAGAAGAATAAGACTTCTGTATTATGGTCAGTTAAAATGTAAATAAAGGAGTTTGGCAGTAAGGATGTCGTTTAAAAAAGAGAGGCATTCAACCCCATGAATATATGTTAAGTGTCTTATATGAAGTGTTTTCTTTTGTAAATAAATAAAAAAATAATAAATAAACGAACCATCAAATTAGGACAAAAGAAAATCCCCAAAACAAAATGAGGCGGCTTGTTAAATTAATATGGTTAAATTAAAGAAAAGTTTAATATCATTGTCGCATCATCTCAGACTGTTTTCCAGAACCTGTTCTCTGGTGCATGTTTTTAATCAGCACCAACATGGTGAAAATTTCACATCTTCGACATATTTTTTTACTAAATTTTCAATGTTTAACTGAACAAATTCACTCCTACCTTCCAAATCTGTTCCCCTTTCTGATTCCCTGCTGTTCCTACTCCAAAAACCACCAGGTACTTCCTGTCTACACTTTGGTCTCTTTGCTAGTAAAAGCATATAAGGAAGGTTGTAAACGTAGAGGGAGAGAAGCCCTCATTACGTGCAACTCCAAAGCGATGAAAAGCATTGCTGATTTCAGAGTGAAAATGTTGTATAATGAATGCAGAATAGGGTTTAAGTGCAATCACTGCTAGTGTCTAATAATAATAGTAATAATATTGAATTTTATTGATCTCACATTGGAGAAATTGACCTCTGCATTGAACCAATCCCCTTGGGGAGCAGTGGACTGCCATCATGGGGCGCATGGGGAGCAGTGTGGGGTTAAGGGTCTTGCTCAGAGACCCAGAGTTGCAGTCTGTGGGAGTGGGGCTCGAACCCAGAACCTGAGGGTTTCAAGCCCTATGCCCTAATAGAGAGTTTTTGCACTCTCTATTATTTGGCAAAAATTAACGGTCTGCCAAAAACTGATGAGCATTGCCAACTGTAGTAGCTGAAATGGGGAAAATATCTCTTTTTATTTACTTCATGCATGCTTTTATTTACCCTGCATTGTTTCTTATTTTATTGTCTGGTTCTGTCCCTGTTGTATGAAAAACCAAACGCTTTAAAGAATATCTAAATATCTTCTATTTTAAGCCTCCTAAATGCATCCGTTTGTATTGCCTGCTTTCATCAGCACTAGACTTTGAATGGCAGCTTTCAGCAATAACTAATCTCTTTTCCTCTAAGCTCTTTAAGTATTCCTTCCTGCTTTATTTAGCCATGGAAGCACTCGGTACATCCAGTGATTATTGTCAGCAGTGCACCCACTGTGACACCTTTATTACTGTGTGTTTGGTTTAATAGGCAGTGAAAGCTCTGCTTAGTTCTTAAGAATGGAGTCTGAGAAATAAGCAGGGAATTTTGACAGCTGCAGTAAAATTACAGACATTATCTATTTACGTGAGAGAAGAGACTGGATCGTTCCAGTGAAATATGGCTCACCTGAGAGATTTTATCTGCTAAGCAGGTGGCTAATGTATTATATTTATTTAAGGGAATAAATCATTTTGTCAAGCATAACTTGAGTTGTTTTTCTACTCGTTTAACAGTATATAGATGAAAAGCCGTTACGAAAATAAATTGAATCTTCTTGTTACAACTATTAAACCTGCTTTATAAATCTCATAACTTGCGCTCAGTTTTTATTGCATTCAATTGAGCCTAGTGAGTTCCTCTTTTTTGACACGCCCCCCTTTCTAAAGAACAACCAGTTCTCTATGTTTTCTGCCTTTGTATCAGATAACCTGTTTCTTCATTTGTCTGCTATCATTGGAACCTTCAGGGTTAGATTGAGCTCTACCTCTCTATTATACTGACTGCATAACATGCATTTAAATATCTCTCCTCACCAGCATCTGTTTACTTTTATGTACAGTCGTATCATGATTTTTGGGGTCACAATAATTTGCTTTTTCAAGCAGACTCTATGCAGAGTAACTTGTAGAGTTGTCTAACATTTCTTACTTTTTCCATCTAAAATTCTCAATGGATTTCTTTGCATTGAATGCAACAAACCAACAGTCTAGTTTATTACTATAGGTAGATCAGTATATGTAGAAAAGTTGTTTGTAGTTAGCCCCTAAATAAAATCCTTTGCAACAAACTGGTCATAATTGCGTAAAAAGGTTACACATGTACTGTATAAGGGCTGCGGAATGCAAACGTGATGCAAATGCATGATTTAACTCAAAAATAACACAAGCAAACAGAAATTAAACAAACAAAAATGAATGCAGAAAAAGGTTCAAAGGAGGAATTCTGCCATCACAGAAAACAGAGCGGACACGTCTTGCAAACACAGAGCCTGCTGCAAATGCATAAATGAAGCAAACACACAGAACACATGTGGAGGGGAAACTGATGCAAGTAGCAAAAACAACTTCAAGTTAAGAAAAGCTGCAAATAGCTCTGCATAATGCAAGTGCTGTAGACCACGATCATCAACCCATGTGGAGCCAATCCCTTTTTGAAAGCAAAGGATCTTCATAAAAAAAAAACTGTTTTAAAAACATTCAAATCAAAACGTATCTTTCTCTTTCTTTCCTCCAAATATCCTCTGGAGAGAATTCATATAAATGAATTAATATTAATGTCTGTGGTCTGTACGTTGATCATCTCCCCCTGGTGGTCTGGAGCACTTTTGCAGAGGTAGTTGCAGCTTTTGTTAACTCACAATTGTATTTATAACTTGCAGCTTTTTTCCTTTGCATTGTTTTGTTTTTGTGTGTGTTAGCATTACTTTGTGTATTTCAAATTGGTGTTTGGGGTATGAGGGCATTTCCACTACACTGCTCTCTGTTTTCATTGATTGCAGCTTTTTCATTTGCAGTATCTTGGCTATTATTTTAATTTTAGTGTTTGCTTGACTCATTTTTGTGTTTGTAAGGCTTATTTTGCTTGCAGGTCTTCTTGAATTCACTGGGAAATTATGTATTTTATGGGATTAGCACCCCTGGCCAACCACAATAGGGTGATCTAAGTCACATTTAGAAATATGAGCAAAGTAGAAAAAAATATTTCTAATCACCCTAAGTTTCCTCAAACATGGTGGTAGCATCCTGCTCTGTGATTTTTTTTTTTTTTTTTTTTTTTTTTTTTTCATTAGTAAGGTTGGGAAAGCTTTTAAGAGTTTGTGGAGAAACAGCAGAAAATATCCTAAACATGCAGTCAGCGGTGTAGTCAAATTGTCACGATTAAGATAGATTTAGAAATCTGATCTAGTCAAACTTCAGCCCTAAAAACAACTAAGAATCAGTGGCAAGAATTGAAATCCAACTAATGCTTTCCTTCCAATCTGACTGACTGAACTGAAGGCAGTTCGAAAATGTCTCTCACCTAAAACATCTTCTGTAACATAGCAAAGATGCATCTACTGAGCATTTGAGGGCAGCTGAACACAAATACGTTTACATTTACTATTTATCCAAGATTTTTTCTTTGCAAAAATATAGAAAAACATATTTATTACAGCCTAAAATAATGTGTATACCAGTTATGACTAGAAAGATTATGGTTCATGTGGAGAATATATGATGTATAAACCAGTCATTTTTTGCTTAGTGACATGTTTCCCCCACTTTTAAATCTTCTCATCGGGTCACATTACAGTTTTTGTGTTCATAGCTATCTATAGTTCCATGCGTTTGTGTGTTGTGGCTGGCTCTGCTTTATGTATAAACTAAAGACAATGAAGACTTTTCAATTGCCTCTCGGCCCACCAGGCTGCCCCGGCGCAGCTGGGGAGGAGGCCAGACACATTACTCAGCTATTAAACTGTTATTTGCAGGTGTCACCCTCAGCAGGGGCTGTGTTGATAAAGGAGGAAACGCCCTCAAGGTCCATAGCTACACATATATGCACACACTTCTTTAGTCAGGGATGTAGGTCTTATGGCTGTGTCTCTCTGGGTTGATGGGGCATAGCAGGGGCAAGTAGCAACAGACGTGTTGGCCAGATCAGGCCCAAAGGTGGGGGGGCAGGACACTGGAGGACAACACAACTTGGTCAGTTGGGAGGCTGCCTGCCACTCCATTTCACTCCAGATGAATTGGTTTGGGCCTTTTGTTATGAACCCAGCGCTTAAGTGTGATGACTGCTCAGAGAGCAAATCTGCCTAATACAAAACACACATGCACTGGAGTCATTTGAAATGTGATCAGCAATTAAAAAGTTGTAAAACAAATTTTTTACAGAGGACTAAATTTGCAGAGCCATCCAGAGGTACTCATACCTCTTAAACCTTTTAGTTTTTTTTACATGTTGCAAGTCAAACTCTGATTTATTTTATTGGGAATTTGTGCAATAGAACAACATAATAAAAGCAGCTTTTGGGGATGAGGCAATTGCTGGTTTAACGGAATAAAAAAAACCATTTGGACTTGAATAATGAATACATTTTGCCTTTATTAGAGAGTAGCAAGAAGTAGGTGCTGTGTGATCTAAATGGAACAATACACATGTCTCTGGATGCATCATTTCTATAATGAAACATGGTGGTGGCAGCATTAGGCTGGGGTTATTTCCTTCAGCAGGGATAGGGAATGTTGTTCATTTTTCAGTAGGATGGTGCTGAAAAGGGGTCAGTATAAGAAAAACTATTAGCCCGGAGGTCCAGAACTTCCATGGACCCCTGGGCTAATAGTTTTTCTTTTACTGACCCCTTTTCATTGGCACTAACCATTGGATAAATAACCCAGGAACCGTGTATCAGAGGCTACAAGAGTTTAGAATAGAATAGTATATAAAAATCTCTTTATTGTCTGACAATGGGGAAATTGTGGTGTTTACAGCAACAAAGATTATAGTTGAAGCGGTTGCAAAATGTGTACCTCAGAAAAGTATATGAAAATAACAGATGGGAAAATAAAACAAATAGAGTCTTGTACTTCACTGTGGTTTACAATATAATAATCTATAAAAGCTGTTGACATTTTTACAGTAATGGATATGTGAAAAATGCATGCAGCAGCATGTTATTTAACTGGCTTAAGATGGGCTTACACTATGCGATTTTTTTGCCCTTTTCGGGGCGATTTTCCAGTCTTAAGAGAATTTTTCGATCGGGCCGACTTTAAGCCTGATCGTGCGTCATTTATTGTACAGGGGGTAACAAGGGGCGGTCTGCCTCTTAACAACCACCTCCCGATCCGGAATGGTGAGGTCAGAAGAAAATCAAACATGTTTGATTTTCTCCCGACCTCACCGTCGTCAAATCGCTCAGTGGACATGCGCAAACAGGGATTCTTCTTTTTCTTCTTCCTCTCTGATGTAAACACAGATGCATGGCGGGGGTGCGGGTGAAATGGAGCTCATTCTGTAAAATTGACAGACCATAGTAGCCACGTTTGCTCAGCCATGTCTTTGTCCAAGTATGTCGTCGCCTTATCTATTTAGGGCTTTCAGTGCAAAATTGCACAAAGCTAGACAAGTCAGAATAGCTCCATCTCACTGTGGAGCTGAGTTCAACGTGATTTTCAGATGCACGGTGTGAGCAGGTAGATTATTGAACATGCATCGTGAGCTATGAACTCGCACAGTGTGAGCTGTAGCTGCGTGCTACGATTGAAAAAATCGCACAGTGAAAAAATCAGCATGAATGTAACAACTTATTGAGGTTGTTGGGAACACTGATGGTTACAAAGTCTTACAGCAGCTGGGAGGAAGGATCTGTGTTAAAACTCCCTTGTGCAATTAGGGTGCAATCGAATTGAAGGTTCACTGGCCCTGAATATAGAGCCTGAGCTAAAATCAAATGAAAGTCAGTCAGAACCAGCAAATGTATATGATTGTTCCTTTTGTTTCACAGAGCCATAAGCAAAAACCTTTCCCTGCAGCTGGTTGGAGAAAATATGACGTTAAAGCTGGATGCAAGGAAACACACGTCATGATCAGATTATTTGATTTCAAACCCATATGAAAGTTATATTCAATTTTTATTTGTTTCAATCTCAGTTAATCCAATTGAGAAAGTTTGCACGTATTTTATTAGGTTGCTTTAAAGAAAATCCACCTGTAGCTGCAGCTAAAGCTGGTTAGAGAACTGACTGAAAGGAGCTAAATGTATATGTGCCTCACACTTTGATCCCTATAGATGGTAAAAAGGTGATGGAAAAATCATTTAGATTCTGTAAAGCTATCTACCTTCAGAGCCATTCATCAAAAAGATGCTTCTCATCTTTGATAATGAGCTGGACATTAAAAGTTTTTGGCATTTTGGCCAAAACAAAGTTGTGGGTGAGATGCTCGGCTTATGAGTGACTCATTTGTTTTTGCAGTACATTGTGCTCCAGCTGTGTTAGCGAGAGGTTTTTAGGAGGCACGTTCATTCATTACCTGCTTCATTTGTTCTTTCCCTCAAGGTATGCCACCTTCCTGCAAGTCTCTGCTTTTTTTCCTTTCTGTTTCAACAAATACACTTTTCCATACTTGAACAGCAAAGTGCCAAACAGTTTTCTGTTTAAAGTCCCAAAGGGAGTTCACTCCAGAAAGAGAAAACGCTAACCATAGGGGGACGAGTTTAACTGGATCCGCATGAATGAAAATCAAATCTGGTTCTATTATATGAACATAAATTGGTCAATTTTATCTAATTTTCTTCATGTCCTGGATAACACAGTCACTTCAGCATTGATTGCTTGTTTGTGTGGACAGTTGCTCAACAATAACGTATGACTGAAGGATTTATAAGCTAAGCTTTTGTGCGATGTCATTACCACATGGGTCATTTACTAATATAGGACAAATAAAGGTGTCAGTCCTGTTATCCTACCAGGATGCTAATGGAAAACATGATCTTTCTGGGGTGGAAAAAAAAATCATTTTTTCTCAATTCTGAGGTTGAAGTAATGCTTGAATGCATGATCCTTACATAAAGATAGGATTCTTTTCAGATTGCCTGAAGCAATAGAAGAGTGTTCAGAGCTCAAATGGGCTTTCTGGAAAAAGAAAAGATTCATCTCAGCTAAGAATGTGTTTCTATCAGCTTCCAGGTTGTTAAAATCCAATCATGAGTTTCCTTTAATGCAGTTGCAAGTTTTGCATCAGAGTATATATTTACTTGTGAATATATTTTGTCAAATAGCTTTGAAGATGGGTTTAGAAGGCAGTCTTTGATTTTGTTTACCCCCCTCTGTTTTCTTTTGTTTCCTTAAATATGTTTTAGTGTTTCGTAAGGCTGTTTGAAGATATCAGGTTGTGGGTATTTGGATGAATCTAATGAATGCAGCAGAAAATAAGGGCGCAGAGTTATACATGTCTGCATAGATAAACCCAGTAATCCTTTTTTGGGGGGACGGGGGGTCACCTAAATCAAAGTATTGCATTTACAATGTGCTATTTTGTCAAAAAAAGAAAAAAACATTTTTTTTTGTTGATTTACCTGATGGATATACTATCCAAATAACAATAGCAGCACCTGACCTTCAACTACATTTAATAAGGAGGCTATTGGGTTTATAAATCTTAAGTTCTTCATCTTTTAACCTACTAAGTGCTTTATTATTTAAACGATATCTCAAACTATTCTTGTTCAGATTAGTAACCTGCTGTTGCTTTGTTGTTTCCGTGAGTTGAAAACAAAATTAGAATATCAAAGTGAAGGTGTTTTCTTATATGACTGCAGCCTTGCCTCAGCATCTAAAAGTTGCTGGCAATTCAAATACATCTGCCACCTACTTTCTCTCCCACTTGAGTTGGCACTGTTCCTCTACATTTTTCTTGGTGTTCTTTGGAAACCTGCAATGTAGTCTTAGCATGTTGTTTAAAAAAAAAAAAAAGCATGAACAGCTCTGAAAAGACCCAAGAATCCACATACCTAGATGTTCTTGAATTCAACTTGCATTCAAGAACTGAATTCAACACTAAAGTGTAAAATCACTGCTGTGATCATCTTTATCACCTTGAAATTAAGACCAAAATTACCAGCACTGAAAACATGAAACATAAGATAAATGCGGTGCAAACAAGATTGTATCTTTGAACATTTAGATAGTAAATAAGAGCCAGGATGAAGTTGACAAAAGACCATTCAAATCTTGTCAACTTGAAGAGACCCCAATATCTGATGTCAGATATGAAACATGGGGGAGAATCTGGGAAGATTAAGGTTGGTGTTTCAGCCTCATTGTGTGTTCTGCGTCATTTAGTATACAGGGGGCTTCTACGTCCACCTCCCAATCAGTTATCATAAAGTCGGGAGAAAATTAAATATGTTTAAAATTCAGTCGGCCCTTATACGTTAAAGGCAAATCCTGCTATTGAAGCAGAGGTACGAATGTCTACGAGTCGTTTTAACAGAGCCTGATGTGCTGCGCATGTGCAAACAAGAGAGTTCTTCTTCCTCCTTCCAGATTGACGGGTCTGACCAGCGCCTTTTCTCGGTGCTGAGTCAGACGTGTGGTTTCTGGACGTACAATGTGAGCAGGTAGATCGCATCAGAGCGTCAGGCCGTATAGTGTTAAAAACATAAATCGCGAGCTTTAAACTTTTAAACCCTGCTCTTTTGTCGTACAGTTTGAACTGCAGCTGAGTGCAACGATTGAAAATATCAAACAGTGTATGCCCAGTCTAAGACAAAGCTACAATCAAGAGGAATACAGGTTTTTGCATGAATATCAGGCATGAGATCACCCAGCCATCAGAACCTTAATGACTGCATGAAGTAGGCTACAATTTTGCTAAAAGCAACAAAACGCTACGTACTTTCACCCATCAGTCAGGAAAGGGGTTTATATATGGCCTCAGCGAACCACAGCGAGAATCTACTAATGATCTATCAACATTAGAGAGAATTTTTTTTTTTTAAGGTTTTCATCCTGTTATAAGAAATAACGGCATTTTATTGTTCTTACAAATAAAAAACATTTCACAACTGATCGACATAGAGCACCTAATATTAAACCCTCATCATGGCTCCCAAGCTGTAGCTCTTTCTACCAGATACTGTTCTGGTCCTGATTATCATTCCAGTGATGCTCACACCTGGTTGCCCTTCTGCCAATCTGCTGCTTTCTTTAACCTCCTTGGAAGTGTGAACTTTTTACAATTAGCTGTAAAAGTTAATTTGTTAAGGCTCTCTCCATCATAGTCAGTGGTGTTTAGCTCTCTATCCTTTACATACTAAGCAGCAAAACACCTGCATGGCTGGACAGAGAGGTGTGTGTGTGAGAGCAGTATGGGCAATACGGCTGTTTTTAAGGTTTGCTTTTATGAATTCCTGCCTTCCTGTAGAGGATACTAGTTTCCACAGAGAGTTATCAGTATTTAGACATGCAATATTTGACCAATAACATAAATTCAAGATCTTCCCCTCTTCTGCAGCACCCTTAAGTTAGACACTTAATCCCAGCAGTCAACCTTTGACTTCTCTTCTGGGAGGCTAAGCAAATGAGGGACATTGCTGTGAGGGAGCCACACACATAGCCGTTTTTCTGTTATATAACAAACAAAATGTGACATATATTCTTTTCCGCGTTGAGCTATGTGCATGGGTGCATGCGCATTGAGAGAAATGGGCTTTAAGAGCACGGGCAAGAAGTACAGTTGCCTGTCATATTAAAGCAGCTCACAGCAAATTGAACATGGAGGCTAATAAAAAAGACAGAAGAAAATCGCTGCCAGCAGATTCCCTCCAAATTTCCAGTAATTCCCCATGAGGCCTACAATCACTGCCTCCCTCCCCAGTGTCAGATTAACCCCCAGCCAACCGCTTCAAACCCTCAGGACCTTACTGCAATGCAGCAGCTACGTTAACCTTCTGTTTTTATTGTTTTGGATGCTTTTCCTTCTGTGTTGACATTTGATGTTTTCAAAGTGTTCCCAAAAGTCCATTTGAAAAGCACTGTAAGTGTATTTTTTACTTAGGCTGTATTCATTTTAACTTAAAGGTGTTTTTAAAGCATTTTGCTACTAGGAAAAGTGTTTGCTGTGAGAAAATGTGATATTATTGGAGACAAATTTTTAAAAGAAATATAATTAAAACTTTTCTCATATCATTAAATGTTTTTTTTTTATCATGATTACAATTTCTATGGACCTGTTAATTTGATAATAGGGATTTTCTTTTGGGAAAGGTAACGTGTCATCGATGCCAAATTTATTTTACTGCTACCTATAGTAAGGAGTGTTAGAGAACAACCTGAAAAAATGTTTAAACAAACCTAACTATTGTTGCAACGCGTGTCAGCTTTAAACATAGTCATTAAAATTTTTTCGGCGAATACAAATCTGGGTTATATAACATTGCAGTGGCTCATGAAAGGTGGAAAACGGAACAAAATTTTGTCTATAAGATTTGCAGAGCTGCAAATGAAATGAAACAAAGCTTTAAAAAAAATTAAATGTGTAAAAAGAAATTAATGTGCAATATATTAACTCTTGACAGCATTCCTACAAAGTAAAAATATTGAAGCTTTGTATATATTTCATATGCAAAGAAAGAAAGACGGTGGTGCTGCATCGCTGTGCATAGGTATTGCACACTGTTCAGTATAGGGGAGGATCTGTTATGCTGTGGGCTGTTTTCTCCTCCAGAATTCCTGGGAACATTTTTATACTACATGTTAGGATAGACTCTGAAATGCCTGAACATTTTGAAAGAAATCAGATAAATCTGTTTGTAAACTGAGAGTACATTTTTCTCCCTTTGTGCTCAAACCTTGAGAAAAGTGTGAGTGTGCCTCCGACTACAGGGAGTGAAACGTATCGGTATCACATTTAAGCCAATGGTTGATGCATGTCATTTACTCAAATTAAATGTTGCATTTTTCAAATTTTTATTTTTCATAAGTGAGATATTGCTACAGCAATCAAGCGGAATTCTCTTGAAGGCCTTTCTAATGTTTTTTTTTTACCAAGGGTGCAGACGTATAATACATTGGCCATAACTAAGCTGGTGACTCACACACTGTTTTCCAACTGCTTGGTTAAATAAACCCATGTCCTTCACAAGTTTTCTTCTCCCTGCTCTTAGACTGCACCTCATCTCCACCTCCTCTTTACTTCTCTGACCCACGGGTCAGTCTAACCTGCTGCGCTTCACCTCTGAAAGCGGTTTGACCTAGACCTGGTGTCCAGCGCGGAGCCATTCAGCATTCACTGCAGCATTCGACCTGTCAGTGGCCACTGCCAATCATAGGAAATCTCCCAAGTCAGACTGTTAGAGATCAGCAGTGCTCTACTTGCTAAGTTCAAGCCAGAGCAGGTGATATTCTGAGTTAAACTCACCTTCTAAGCTGGATGCTATAGTCACATTTCCTAGTTTAAGGATCTGTTTGCCTAACCTTACCATCTTTTAGTCTAATTATGAGGGCTACAAGAATGCGGGGGGTTTATCCTCACATATAAATGGGGAAGGAAGTAAAGCAGGAGAGCTGATTTCTTGCCTTTAAGCATTTATTCCATCACTTCTAACCAGGAGTTACCCAAACTCTTTTTGGTGTGACAGTAAAGCAGCATCAGTGGTTCATCTGCCAAACCTCTTTTTTCATACAGCATTTCATTCTCTCAAACGTCACCTAACCGCTTATTAGTTGCAGAAACTGCGTATAGCATTTCTTATAAAGTTCTGGTGAGCAGCTTATAGACTGAACGTGGGCTTGGATATTAGATTTTATGGCTTAGAATGACATTTTACCTTCTGCCTTTTCTGGGGGAGAAAGATTATATTTCAAAAGGCTTTAATAGTTTTTAAAAAATCCAAGAATTGGGTGAATCCTTCAGCTGTAAAGCCTACAACTTTTAGCAAGTTTGAAAGAAATCAACCACTTTTTATTTCCTCAAACAAGCTTCTGACATAATCGACATATGTCTTAGTGATCTGTTTGTGCAAAATTGTTAGTTCCATTGGAGGTAAGCATTTTTTATAAAGGGTAAAAGTCATTGCATTTGTTCAGTCGTTGAAATCAAGGTTTTTAAATGTTGACCTAAGTTGGGGTTTCCAAATGGCAATGGAGCAAATGATAGAAGGTCAGAGCTATTAGCAGAATAGCTCTGATTCAACAGATAGACTTTACAGATTCATGCTTAACCAAATAGTCTAAAGGCCTGAATAGGAGGATAATATCAGATTCTTAATGGCCACAACAAGTTTCTAATTTATTTACAATTTGCTGAGGAAAGTTTGATTTAATATTAGTGGGGATGAATGCATACTTTGAGCTAGAGTTGCACAATAAAAGGTACTAAAATCATCATTCCACTATAATGCAGCAGTAGAAAATGCTGTTTGGTTGCAATATTCAGCTGAACTTCAGGTTTTAAGTGCAGTGCATTCACACACTGCATGCCAGTGATGTATTTGTATGGAAGAAAAATAGTCTAATTAGAATCTGACTTTTTTGTACCCCGAATTTTGAATGCTTAATTCTTTTAGCACTAAATTTTAAACAACGAATTTTTTTTTACACATTAAATTGCTTACACGGAAATTTTATCGGATAAAATTGAGCTACAAAAAATCCCCCGTGCAAAACAATATAGATGCAAAAAATATTGTTGCAGATGTGTTGACCTTTAGGTGAACTCAAGCCAAAAAAAAAAAAAACATTACCATTGGCCGCTTCTTTCAGATCAAAACTAGTTGTGATCAACTCAGTTATTTCACCGGGTCCAATTAAATGAAAAACTCTAATAGTCTATTATTACGTAGCTACCTGACGTTTTGTAATCTTATCTATTTAACAAGAAAAACTCCTCCTTTAGCCGTGAACAAAGCTATGCCTAACTGTTGTGTCACGTGACCAAATGAGCTAATTTTATTGGCTAGAAGCTGCTCGACTTCGAGTGTAGATTGCTTTGGCTTGAGTTCACCAAAAGGTCAACATATTTGCAATCAAATTTTGCAGCTGAAATTTTTTACAGGTGGATTTTTTTTAGCTCAATTTTACCAGATCATAATACAGTGTAAGGAATTCAATGTGTAAAAAATTCTGTGTTTGAAATGCGGTGTACAAAAAAAAGGCAGATTCCAATGAGACCGTTTTTCTTCCATATATTTGGCCAGTTGGAGGGTCGCTTACTGCACTTAATGTTCCCCATATGTTTACTTTAAGTCATCCAAATGCAAAGCCTTGCAGAATATATTGTTTAAATTGAAATGATTGAACAGGAATAAGTCCAGAAAATATGAGTTAATAGTAAACCATAACACCATCACAGCTTTCAGCTGGAGTTTTATAATTGCAGGTTCTCTGCTGCCCTGTTGTCATTTTGGAGCATTTCCTTTTTTTTTGATAATTTCCCTGAAATAAAAAAAAGGGTTTGAATGCATTGTATTATGCAAACACTCATCATGTGTGTTTGTAAACCTGTTACTGAACATTAGCTTAACTCGGCTTGGAACATGTGCTTTAGACTGCTTACAGTAATGTGATTCTATCAACAAAAAAAAAGACACAATGTGTATCTACAAGAAACCATGACGACAAGCCAAGGTGATGAGGACATCAGGAACACTTAGTGTTTAGTGTTTACCCTCAGATAGGAGCGTAAATCCAAAACAACAGGGAAGGCTAACTAAAAAGCACAGAGGAGGATGCAGAAGGGGTGGATTTTCTAATTTAATCGGTGCATGGTAGGAAATGATCAGAATGCTCCTCGCGTCTCCATCCACCTTACTACCCCACATGTACAAAGAGACCCAGCAGATTGCAAGCATTACTGCACTTGGACAAATAGCAGAATAATGCAATCACATAAACACTCCATCACTCTCGTATTTCTGCCGCCTCAGCAGTTTTTTACGTACATAGACTTAAAAAACCCACTTTGAGTTATTTGAACATAGATTTGTGGGGTTTTTTTTAGATTGAACACTTCTTTTGTATTTAAAGTTGAAAAACATATTTTTGTATTATTTACAATATTTGACAATATTTGACTAATCTTCTGTAGGTCATCTTTGGTTGTGATCTCTTCGGCTCTTAACTGTGCATTATCCATAGGATCTAGATCTGCTTAAATGCCCAGTAATACAGTTTTGATTGTTAAAATGTTTCAGATAGCAAAAAGGCTTTCAAGAACCTGGCAGTAGCCAGATTGATATGTGTAGAACTGAGTGCTACGTTATCAGTCTGGGATGGCTGCCGTTCAGTCTGGCCGTGAAAAGGAGGGACGTTTTGTACAATACTTTGAGCTGATTGGGTAACATACCAGCTAGAACCTGCCTTCCATAATCCGCTTTCAACCAATCGTAGTAGCAGATCATGACATTTCAGACGTACGCCAGTCATGACAGGTGGGAGGTGTTTACTTAAATGTAGACCATTGTTGGATGTTTACGGAGAAGTTATGATGTCATTGTGCAATGATTTTTGTAGAATTTGCAATAACATAAAAGGCATTTTAAGCAACACAAAGCTGTATTTGAACATTGTCAACCCTCCAGCGTAGCCATTTTTGTAATGCTCCGGTAAGTCCCTTCTGACTGTTGTCATTCCCACATGTCCCGCCCCAAAAAGCACTGCTGGCATGTCTTTGGTCGGACTCATGGGTGGCTACAAGACGGACATATTAGCGGGAGTCTTTCAAGATAGATTTTTTGTGAGACAATCCACCTTGCAGCACAAGGTTAGTCTTTCAGGGCCTTTGGAGGAGAACCTGGACCACAGCATCACAGATCTTCCACCATGTTAAACAACAGGCTTTGAACATCTCTCAATAAATGCCAGCATGGATTTGATGAAAGCTGTTCTTTTCTTCACACTGTACCCTCCCCCTGCATAAACGTTGCAAAGTTAATGATTTTTTTTGGTTCAGATGTCATGAAAAAAAGTGTTCTTTTTATATAACGTAAGACCTGTCTTTTTTGTACTCTTCACACATCTTTACCAAGTGAGACAACTAAATGTGAATGGTGCAGTACTTCTGTCAAGTGCAGAAAAATATATACCGGCTTTTATCAGCTGCTCGTACCTTTAACTTGTGCACTGACCTTGCCATGTTAAATCTGTGTTGCACATCAACTCTTCAAAAAAAAAAAATCCAAATCCTCACTCTCTCCATTTCTTCAGTTGCGTTTTCTTAACCTCGGTTGTTCCTCTAGAAGCAAAGACATCTGCGGCGTATTTCTTGTTTAACTCTGCTGATAACGCCTGTGATTTATAGCACTTACATTACCACTGAGCTCTGATCACATCATGGATCACGCGATCGCAGCAGCAGCAGAGAAGCTACTGTCTTAACAGTGAGTGAAGCAAATGAGCCCGAATGTTCCTGCTGGTTTGTAGATCATAACAGATGTTCGTCTGTCTGTTTATATTGTGGAGTGGGCTGATGGTAAGCCGTGATGGAGGCGGATGATTGGGGATCATGCTGCTGTAGTCCTGCGTATAAATTACCTCTGGGAGATGTTCTCTCACTGGAGTTTGGGGGTGATATAGCTTTTAAACCGGATCATATCTGAAATAATTCTTCTGTATTTCTCTATTTTCGGCCACAGGTCAATTTCCTATCCATCATATATGCACATATTTCAATTTCTCTCATATCTATAGCATAAAATATACCATGAAATATAAATCTGTACCGAGTTCTCACTCTGTCCCTCAGGGAGCAGATGACTGACAGATAAGCTCTTGCTCTCTAAATTTATGCACACATCTTGATACCCCCCCTTTAAAGGGTTTTCCGGCTTAAGGCCATAACTTACCTTCTTCTAGTTGCTTCCTCTTCTCTCTCTCTCACTCTGAGCCCCTCGTCTTTTTGGCGTTGCTCTTAATTTATTGTATTGTTTTTAATTAAATTGATGGCAGGGGGGTTCAAACAGCCCAGCAGTTCCAAGATGCACAATTTCTTATCTGAATTTTAAATTCTGGGCACAGCTATTGTAAAGCGGCGCTATAAAGCTGAATTGGCCCCAAACTGTGCCACTGTGTGTTAGACGGAATAAACTGTTAGGCAAATTCAACCTTTGGAGGAGGTGGGTGGGGATATTAAAGCACCATCTGGGACAGCCTGAATAGAAACACTACTGTTTATTGGATTCTTGCTTCCTGAGGTTTGGTTGGATTACAGAGATGCGTCTATTGATATAGAGGAGTTTTAAATTAAATGGAGTCGCGGCACACTTCGTAAAAACATGCTTTCCTTGAACAAACAGCATTTTGTCCACATTCCCTTATGTCAAACTCCAAACAAACTGGAAACAATTAAGGTGTGTAAAATGGTAGAACAGTAACATTCTGCTGTCTTTTTGAAAGCATAAGAAGTTTGAAGATATTATTACCCGGGTATCTCTCCAAAAACATTTATAAACTCTTCTGTTTAAAGTGGAAAAAAAGTGAAAGATGGTTTTGGATGTTTATCAATGAAAATGTTAAACTTTCAACATATTTTTTATTCCTTATAACATCTACTGCAGCTAATTGCTTTTAAAGGAGATCATTGATTCCCTGATGGTTGCTCTTGGGGAGCTGCAGAGTTTCAATCAGAGCTTTGGTTTGATGATCTGAGCAAGATGGGGCCTCTATTGGTTTTGTTTTTTTTCAATCTGTATGTCTTATTGTGTTTTCCTTGTTTT
>NW_015151001.1:581495-595935 GCF_000732505.1 Cyprinodon variegatus | reverse complement strand
TAAACTGGTTGGAACTGGATCTAACTTGCAAGTTGAAGGCTTAGATGAGGACAGTAGTTTGGCTAACTCTAAAAGTATAAATGGATCAAAGCAGTTTAAACCTGGTTAAGATTTACCTCAATTTCTGCCTCAGCTTCCAGAGATAACCCAATCATAGTTAGAGGAGTGCTATTGATCTTATTTTTAATTAATATCAATCTTATTTATAAAGGATCCCATGAAATCATAACTGCTAAGAGCAGGTGTTCAGGGACAGAGACAGATCTATGGCTCTGGGCGAGTTTGGCAACTGTATTAAAAGATAGCTAGGATTATTCTTATTCTCCTCTAGTAATGAGGAGAAATATGCTGCTCTTGCTTTACGAAGGTCCTCTTATACAGAAATAAACTAATTTCCAGACTAGGTAGGATTGTAGTAGGCATGTGGTGTGTGATTTTCTCTCCAGTTTTCAAGCATTTTGCTTCAGAGTGCACAGCTCTGCATTAAACCAGGGAGACAGTTTTCTATTTCTAAAGTTTTTCTTTTTCAAAGGAGCTGCGTTGTCTAAGGCAGTACGCAGAAAACTAGCAACCCCATCAACAAAAGCATCAACCTGTTAAGGGGAATAAACTAAACTTTTGCCCTCTGAAGCACGGCTCAGTAACACAGAGGAGAGGAAAAGTGAAACCGATTCTTTAAAATGTATGACTGCACTATCTGATTATGATCTGCTAAAGTGAAACCTTCTTCCCATCTGCTACCGGCCTTATCAACAAGTGACACTGGACAATGTTTCTCTCCCCTATTCAGGATTTCTGCCTTACATTAACGCACAGTCTACTGTGTGTATATAGCTTCTGTGTATATATATATATTCTATCCTTATTTTGTTTTTTGTCTGCACCAACAACACCAAGTTAAATTCCTTGTAAGTGCAAACCTACTTGGCAATAAACTTGATTCTGATTTTCATGAGTTCAAGACTCATGACCAAAACAATGAAATAGTGGGAAAACAATTGGCTTAGGCAGGGTGGTTGGAGCTCCAAGGAGACACATCATAAGTAGCTGCTCAAGGTATTTAAGACATTTTTGGGGGATATTTTACAAGCATGTTATAGTAGGAGAATACCCCAGGAAGTATAGCTAATTTGAAGGACTGTAATTCCCCTGTCGCTGGATATTGTTGCTAGATAGAGGAAGGCTGGCCTTTCACTAATTAAAACACACACACACACACATATATATATATATACATATATATATATATATATATGCATATATATAATATATATGAGACAATACTAATTTCTCTACTTCTTGCCACTCCCCGTTTGACTAATAAACTTTATATAACGCTTATAGTTACTGACCTGCCTTCTTACAGCATCAGAAAAAACAAGTGTTGACATGCTAGATTGGTTAATCTGAGCTCTCAGGGTAATCCACGGCCAATTCCAGACAAAAAGGGAACAATCATCTAAGCTGTTATTAAGGTTATAATTAACAACTTTATCTTAAATTTCATTGTATTGCAACACAAAACATGCTGTGTTGTTTCTTACATTACATAAAAACATTTTACCTTTTCTATCCGTCTTACTAATACTAAAATAAGACTTTGTTGTTAAACTCCTTCAACAAAACACATTGGCTTGGTTAGATCCTACTTTGTGAAAAGCTAACAGCACCCTCTTGTGTTTATGATGTGTTATGCTACACTCCAGTTACCAATAAAGCCCAGGGGCAACACAGGCCTGATGTTCATCAGATCAATTACAAAATCCAAATCCAAAGAGGAAATAGTGATTTGTTATATATTTTTTGTTAAATTTGTTGATTCCACTTCAATGAAGGGTGTTTTATTTATTTTCACAATCTTTATGCAAAAGTATTCAAACCACATAGTTGCATTTGATGTAAAATTCACACTCTAAAATATGAGACCATGTAGATGAACCTGCACAATGTGAAAGCCGCGGTAGTCAGGTGACTAAAACTAAATCTTCCTGTTAACATGCCATAGGTACTCATCACTCTTAGCACACCAGCCCAGTTACTTAACACAATGACCCTCCCTTGATTGGCAGTGATAGTGAGAGTAAAATGTGGCTGACTGATGGCTTTTCTAGAATTTTGTCTGAAAATACTATTTGTTCCCCCTTTTGTTATGCCTCAGAGTATTGTTTTCCTTTTTGCTGATCTGTCACATAAAACAGTATTGAATCCACTGGGCAGAAGGCATTGTTCAAACTTCATTCAAATCAGATTTTTTAATGCACTCTTTATCACATGCTTTCCCTCCTATTAAGTAACAACCTACTTCATCAGTGTAACTTTTGATGTGTTTTTCCATCTGTGCTCAACAGTTACTTAAGAAGTCCTCATTGTGTAATAAAACACAAATTTGGATAAAATCAAGCAAGTGCGCCAAAATCAACAGAATATGAATTATTATTATATGTCTGTTACTTAATTTGGCTAATCAAATTTTTAACTTGGCTCATATATGTAGATTGAAATAAAAGTTGCTCAGTGTCTCTTTTTCTTATTGTTGGACAGTTTGGTAAAATGGACAAACTAGATGATGGTATTTGACTGTTAATTGGCATTTGACTAATAAATACAACAACTAACAAAATAAACTCCATAGTGATTATCATAATTATTGTTTTTTAAAACATGTTTACTGTATAACTGGATAAACACATCGCCCAGTCTATGCCTCTTGTTAAGAAACCAGCAGGAAAGACTAGTAAAACCAGGTTGTTACTTTGTCCCTGAGCCTCACCCTTAGTCTCTGGGTGTTCACTGACTTGCCCCAGTTTATGCAACACACTAGTCATTCCTGTAACGGTCAACTTTATTAACCTCCCCATGCACCTGTGGCAGGCTTGTGGCGCGCCCAGAAAGGACACTTTGTTCTGTTTTGGACACACGTAACTAACTACTCACATAATGACTGCTTTATTATTATGAATCTGGTATTGTGCTGTTGTGGTGATAACTATCATTTAAAGGATTAAAGATAAACTATATGAAAAGGTGTCCAAATAACTTGCTTTTTATCAGGCATTGTTTATGAATCATTTGATTTATCTTCAACTTCAATGTTTTTCCACACATAAATCAACATTTCTGCCCAGTTGAGCTGCAATTTGCAATCATCTCCTTCCCAGCAATAGATGGCAAACAGAGAGATGTAGGTTTGTAAAGTCACATTGGAGCAACACACCATAGATTGAACTTACTTTCCAGCATACTGTAAAAGTTTAGAAGAAAAAAAAAAAAAAACATCCCAGGGGTTTCATTTTTCAGCAACTCTATTTTCAAAAATCTATCTTGATTACTTTGGCTTTAAATGTCAGTGTTGCTTAGCATCATCAGCTGTGACTCATGTCCCCCAATCTAATCCTACAACAAAACGACAGACAGAAAAGCTGATTCATTATTAGAGTGGGGACAATGCACCTTTTCTAGCAGAATAACCGACCATAGTTACAGTGGAAAAATTGTTTGTTGGACACCAGGAAAAACACAGTAAAACTCTAAGCCAGCTGCTTTTTGATTCGCAATGACTCAGGGCAGTGTTGTTTGTAACTGCTGGTTGTATAAACTGATGGGAGGTGAACAATTAACTGAAATGACAAAGTTATAAAATATGCATTTATGCAGGTGGAGCTCAGTGAATGCTAAGAATTTGCTTAAACTAAGCTAAAAATTAGGGTGATGTCAAGGAGGCTTTGGACTTCAACACTAAAGATAAATTGTCTAAATATAATGGAAACACTCAACAGTTGCTCAAAAGTTGCAATCATCATTGCCATTAATCATTAATTTTCACTGGATTAGTGAGAAGAGTATCTGTTACTTTTAACTAAAAAGAATTGTGTTTTTTAACAGCCATTAGGAAGCATTTTTTTTTTTTTTTACGAGGAAACACGTGTTAAATTAAAGTGTGTAAAAAAAGAAGCATTGCGGATACATCTTAGATCCACTTCAAATGCAAGAAGCCACAAATATTACTTCTCCAATTTCTAAAGATGAATTATGTTTAATCGATGGTTGATTTGTTGGTATAACTCACTTATGACAAAAAGGAAATAAAATGGTGGAACATTTGCATCAACGTATTGTGCTCAGTTCCACTTAGCTGTGGAAGTCATAATTCTTCCATTGATCACACACTGTGGAAACACTCCCTCTACACAGCCATCACATTCCTGTCCCTAAATACACTTCACAATGACAGGTCTAGTTGAACAGAGTTTACAGAAATAATTGTTTTTCACTTTCTGTTTTCACCAATTGTTGTAATGATTTGGTCTATGAAACAGCTGTTGCTTGCAATATAAGTTTCCATTTAAAATGGTTAGGGTTAACAGAAAAAAAAAAAGAAATAAATCTATGGGAGAATAAACACTGAAAAGTTCTACTTCCCATAGTGGATATATATTGACTTCTGCCTCCTTTTTAAGCTTACTTTTCATTAATGTTTTATATGAAATTTATTTTTGTTTATCCCCTGGGTTCCCCTTAAGTCCGCTTACTAAGCTGCCTAACTGCAGAATTAATTTGAAGTATATGTGTTTTTATTTTACACCCCTCATATATTTACAAGTGTTATTGTTCACGATATGAAAACTAACATCACTGTAATTCAAGCTACAGAGTGTCTTCTTTCCAACTCATTATTTGCCATTTTGTCCAACCATTTTTACACAGTTTACCATAAACAAAAATCTTGACCAGGCCAGCTCTACTCTATGTCTTGTTTTTTGTTTTCTTGCCGAGTTATCCTCTCATTTCTGGTAGCCTCCCACTCTTGCGTGGATCTGGTGGATCTTTTGTTTACATGATAAATGAGGGACAAAGACAATTATTTAATGTAGAAATCCTGCTCAACATCTACAGTACTAGCGTTTAGCTGATGCTAACCCTCTAATAACTATTCCGTTATTTATTTTACTGGTCAATTTTATTTTTATATTACAAAAATGTTCTTCTTCTTTAGGACCCCCCTCAGTCAAGGGCCCTTAGAATCATCATAGCTTTTGCCCCCCATATGGCGCCCTTGGGTGGAACAAAGAATTAGAGAAAAATAAAAAAATAAAGGTGGCTTTGAGTCCAGCTACTTGATTGGCCAAATATGTCAACTGCAGATGTTAATGGCTATTAGGGGGGTTCTAATAGGCCATTAACTCCTTTGTCGGAGTGGTTTCAGTCACATGCCTCATTGAAGCATGAGTCAGGTGAGGGCAGGTGAGAGGCGAATCTTCTGGTTAATGTTCATTTGCTTTGTAAGTAGGTGACAGGTTATGTCTAAGACCACCTCCTTTGTCAAGAGATGTTTTTACCAGGTTAACAAAAATGGCTTCCTTAACCCCTCTTTCAAATCATTGTTCTTCCGTGGCCAGAATATGGACCTTATTGTCCTCAACGAGTGTCTTTTAGACTTCAGGTGTAGTTTAACAGCTGAGTCCAGTCCCAAGGAGTTGGCCCTCCTGTGTTGAGCTATGCCCTTTGTATTGGTTGCTTGGTCTCCCCATTTTACAGCTCTGTGCAGGAAGGCAAGACTGTCATCTTTTATATCTTTCCAGGTGAACTTGAAGTTTTCTGTCCATTGCGTTGATGTGGTCTGTAAACATGTTGATACTGTATCCTTGGTCTTTTTATTTAAACAAATATGTCATCTATCACCTGCCCTCACCTGACACATGAGGGAGTTATTAACCCATCAGAACCCTAACAACCATTAACACCCCCTGGGTGACCTTCATGGCCGATCAAGTAGGAGGGATCAGAGCCACGTTTTTATCCCCTTACTCTTTGTTACCCCTACAGTGCATTGATATCAATGTTCTATACCATCAGTTAGAACTGTGGAAGCCTCTTGCATTTGGCCATCAGGAAAACCTAAAGTCTAGTTGCCTAAACTGAACATTTCAAGCTTGACCATGGCCTGGATGACAGAGAATCTTCACAGAAACAAAGAGTTAAACTGATACCTCTTTGAATGGACACACACTGCATACATCATCGACTAATTAATAAATGAGAAAAATGTCCTTATGGCCCATACTAAGAAAAGCCACTTACTTCAAGAATATTGGAAACACATTGAGAGGTGGTATGAATTAATTAATGACCAAGAGTCAGCAGGAAGCTTAATGGGAAGACCTTAGTCTAGGTCATTTTCTTTAAGGAACATATTTAATACTATATGGAAATAAAAGAAGCAAATATGTTATATTTAATGAAAAAGTGTATTTAGAGACACTAAATAAGAAATAAAAACTCAACCTTTTGAATAAAAATTTATTTTTGGCAAAGAAACAACAGATCTTAAAAAAATAACAGATAACCAGTGCAAAAAGTCTAAACTACTCATTTAACAATACTTGTATCACATGTAGCATTTTTTCATCCCATTTGCACCTTGTCTGCATATAACATTGGCCAGTGAAAGTTTCATAATTTAAGTGCCTTCAAATTGTTACATTTTAACAAAGAATATTTTGATGACATCATTTTCAATTATGATATGACCAGGAAATAAAATATTTTAAAACAAACCAGTAACAAGACTTTAGAGGGTCAAAAATCCTTGAAACCTTAAGCCTCTCACAAAAACCACCACCCCGTTTCGGTCAACTCACCAGCAAGTTTAACGGTACATGGTAATAAATTGTACTTCAGTGTTGCACGCATTAAAGTATTCTTACATTTATGCTATGATTAAGTAATCAAATTAAATTGTAGCTTAGATGTAAAAGATATGTCTATTGTGTTTTAAATCAAAAGTCATTAGAAAATCTGACATTCTATCATCTAACATTGATTCTTCACATTGCTGTGAAAGCCAGCATACAAATGGTAACCATCAGAGCTGTAAAACAGAGAAGAGAAGATAAATTACTTTTTGTTGACATTTCTTTCTTAAGATCCTGCATCTTTTGAGAAAAACCACTAAGAAATGTTTTAAGCTTACCTGGCAAGAATGACAGTGTGGCTGTCACAGGATGAGCAGAGGCGTTAGTAGTGTTGGTGGTGAGCAAATTGGTGATGTTGGCGCTGGGGTCCGACAGGTTTACCCGAGATGTCAGTATGGCAAAGGTTGCTCTTCCAAATGCCAAAGAACCTGAGAGAACATCAAAATATCAATACATTTATATGAATAAAAAAAAATGCAAAATATTATTTGAGTCTAGGCAACAGTTGATGAATGCTTAAAGTGAATGCTTACTAGCGTTGAAGGATCCAGTTGAAACCGACAAAGAGTAAGATGCTTCTGCTCGTGCACTTGTGTCTGGTAGCTCAGCGGTAAAAGTACACTGGATTTTACCACTGGCGAATGAGCCTCGCTCATTGCTTGAGTCCAGTGACTGAAAAGAAAACACTTGATTAGCTGCCTGTTTAGCCATGATCTCCATACAAAACTTGGTTTATACAAACTGACAATGTACCCCCGACCACCACACACACAAACAGAAACACACCATCTATATGAATACATAACTCACCGCTGTTGTATTTAGTTCAAAGTTATCAATGGTGGCAGTGAAGAAACGGACAGAACCATTGTTGTTTGCACAAATATAGGCTCTGTGAGAGCCAGCCTTTGGATGATGACAAGACAGTATTAATTTCATGTTTTTAAATTAAGAGGTACTTTCTTCTAGAGCCATAAAATAAAACATGCAATACCTGATTTTCAGCTGTTGAGAGGCCAGCAGCAATGTAGCCGTCAGACTGTCCTGAGAGTTCAAAATCAAAGGTTTGGCTGCTTCGTTCCTTGGCCGAAAGGAAAAAACAATTGTCTCCTGTAGATGGATCACAATCTGTGGGTCTATCCGCGCACAGCTTTCCGGTACCACAATCATTCCGAGTAATAGTTCCCTGAAAGTGTGAGGACAGATATTATAGATCTTGAATCTTAAAAACCATGATACAGGATAAAGAAATTACCAGACAAAAAGGAGGAATTAGTAAACCTTATAAATCAGTTTTTTGGACACATTCACACAGATGGATGTTCATTTTTAGTTATAAACAAGACATTAAAAAAATAATATAGTTCAAAAGAGAAACAGAGGAAAATAGTGTTTTCAAATTTCTGTTATTACTGTATCAAATCAGGTGCTCATGATTAAAATTCATGCTGAACATTTTGACACCGATTAGCCCTTTGATACATTTATGTGGGTAGTTTAGCAGTTACATGCACTCAGAACCACTGAGTCGAAGGTGAACTCCCTGGTAAGATCCAACTTTCTGTCAAAAGGGCTATGCACATGACCAGCATGAGGCTTCAGAAAACATCCTCTGAATTTTCACCAGATACAGTAGTTCTCATAAAACGTCACCATTGTCTGAGTGCAATGAACCCGAAAGAAGCTTTCCGCTTCAATGATCGCACGTAAGAGAACCACAATGGTTGTATATTGTTGGCTTCAAGGGTGTGAAAACGAAACTGATAAAACCAGAAAGGGAAGTTTTCATTACGTCCTGATAATCAAAAAAAGCAGGGCTAACCAAACTTTTCTATTAAGCATCGAGTGCCAAGAGAAAAGAAGCCATCCAATACAGCACCCATTTGCTCTATGGACATTTTTAAAAATGTTTCAAAACAGGCAAGTTAGCTCTTTAAAATTAAACTCCTCATTAATACATCTAAATGTTAAAATGTCCATATCATTTTAAATAAACAGTCATTCTGATTTGGAGACTAAATATTTACTGTGTAAGCATGCAAAACTCACAAAAAAACATGAGTTGCAGCAAAAGCCTTTTTCTTACCATTAATTTTTTAATATAACAAGCCACCTTTGCTTACTACCTTCTCAGCAACACATCATCTACTGTGCCTTTATAACATTCTTCAGCACTGGACAAAGACATAGTTAACTAGTAAAATTCCTGAATATTATATAAACTAATAAGTCTAACAATAAATGTAAAAAGGGTCTTAAAAATGTTAAGATCAAACATTTTCATCCTGTTTTCAATTACAACATATTTGAAATGACCGGCTGTCCGAACAATATTATGCCTAAAATTGTTCGCAAGATGCAAAAAGAAATCTGGCCACAGGCCTCTTGCTTCTTATGATTTGAAAGTGCACAAAGAAACTAGACTTCTTAAATGTTCTATTCATTGGTTTGTGACTAAAATATTTGGACTTGCGGGCTCAGCTGCACACAGCTGCGTTGCTCCACACTCCGTAATAACAATGTCTGTCTGCAAAAGGGACACAGACCATCTCAGTGGGCAGAATTGTTTAAAGTTTAAGTGTTCATAAAGGTCCTCATTTTATTTAATTTTTTTAAAGCTCCTTCACTTACCTGAAGAGGTGCCACTGAGGTGTTTGTTACTAAAGGCGGAGCTTGTGTTGATACGGTTGTATTTTCAGCTTGGGTGTTGTTCATGTTGCCGGTTGGTGTTGTCGAAGTATTGCCAGGATTTGTCATGTTTCCGGTCATTGTCGTCATGTTGCCAGGTGGCATTGTGGTCATATTGCCGTGATTTGTCATGTTTCCTGCCGCTGTCATGTTGCCAGTTGGTGTTGCCGAAGTATTGCCATGACTTGTCATGTTTCCTGTCATTGTTGTCATGTTGCCAGGAGACATTGTGGTCATATTGCTGTGATTTGTCATGTTTCCTGTCACTGTCATGTTGCTAGTTGCTGTTGTTGAAGAATTGCTTGAACTTGTCGAATTGGTTGTTGTGTTGGTCATAGCGTAGGTACCCAAAAACTTCCATGACAGAGTCACCAGCAGCACACAGAGGATAAGCCCTTTATCCATGCCTTTAAGAAGGGATATGATAAATATTATGTCAGTTTGTTAGATAGTTAGATGTTGTTTAGATAGGCGTTGATGTAAGATGTATGTAAAAGTGTCAAATTTTTTAATTTCTCCTAAAATATATTGAACATTTAATGTTCATTTAGTTTGAAATAATATGTCTCCCTGTGTAGTAAAGAACATTTCAATAATCTGAAATAATTATAAAGTAAATAAAATAGGAAACATTGTTTGCAAGTTGTCTGGCATACTAACCTGCAACGTAAATATTATTATGAAATCTTAAACATCTTTTAAAAGACTTATTTATGGTGAAATTAGAGAACTCATATTGAGGAGCCAAAATAATACTATACATAAAAAAAATTATAAAAACAAATGTTTTTGGCATACACTCTTGAAAACCTTATTCTCTGAGATTTAATGAGACTTAAGCAATTCCTGTTATCATTTAGAATTACTTAATTTATTTCATTCTCTATATCCTTTGTATAATTCAGTTTGTTTATTTCAGTTTATTCATATGTCACCAATTAAAAATACGTCATCTCAAGGTACTTTACCAAAAGAGTCAGTTAAATTAGATCATACAGAGAGGTTAAAAGTGCTTTATCTAACTGAACCCAGCTGATAATATGGAGTCAAAGACTTTGCCGAACTCTAATAAAAGGATTACATTTTAAAGTCAGGCATTAACACACCGTAAGCAAATAAAAAGTTTTAAGAAATAAACAGACAGTCAATGAAATGATGATGTTCAGGTGTTCATATGGGGAAATTTAGCAGTTTTGAATTTACCAGAAGCTATTCTGTGGATTTGTATATTATTCAAAACTCAAACACACAGTTACTTGTCAGACATCTTTGTAAAATACAATGTTAAAAAAGCAGACAAAATATGATTATTACAAGAATTTTATTACTGCTTATCTATAATTGATGTCTTTTCATATTCTGCAGTTATTGCCATGAGAGTCTTGCCACATTAGCTTGTGTTCTCCTGTTTAGTATCCTAGTTTATGTGTATCTAGCTTCCTCTCTGGTAAATAGATGTAATCCAGCACCTGCCTTGCCTTTATTTTGCTTTAGCTGCTTCGCATTTCTTCAGATTAGCTTCTCTGTTTTACTCCTTCTCGCACCCTGCCTACGGGTTTAAGCTACAGTAACTTGTTCTCATTATTCATCATAGGATCCTCCAGTAATGCTGCCTGTTTTGCTGTCTGTTATCTTGCACATTTCCTAATCATAGTTTCATATTCCTGTTGGTTCTGTTTCTTCTTTCAATGCTACTTCCAAACTGCTCCTACTATTAAAGAAAGAAGTCTGACAAAAAAAAAAAAAAAACGTTATTCTTTAAAATGTTTCTGTAATTAAATCAATGGCACGATCTTCCATAAACGGAGTTAAAAGTTATGCTTATTGTTTTCCTGTCTACTGTTTTAACATTTCTACATACATTTATGTATTTTATTTACTAAAGATGATTTTTCATTACTTGTTTATGTTTAAGATTGTTAACCTCAGTAAATCACCCTTAAAAAACATTTCTTCTTGCTTCTTTAACTGGTCATTGGTTGAACATGCAGGAATTTGCTCTATAAACAAGTCCACAAATTCCTTTCTAGGAAATTTCTGGTGATAAGAGGTAGATAAAGATGCTTATAAACCTGAATCATTCATAGCGGTTCTGCCTGAAAAAGTGGCTAAAGTTTTAGCATACTATTGTTAGAAGCTTGTGGAAGGATATCCAAATGATACAATGTAATTCATTTAAATTAGAACCTGTGGTAACCTGTGTTAACCTTTTCAATTTGATAAAGTAAAAAAAAGAACTATAATTTAAATTCTTTAACACTAGTGAAACAATGTAACATAAAGTATTTTGCAATGAAGAACAGTTGTTTCAGTTCCTACCTTTGAATCTTCTTATTCTCAGTCTAAATGGTTGTTCCTTAGATTTAAAATCTCTTATAGTTTTGTTTCCAGATATGATTTGCAGGTGGAGTAAATCTGATGCCTTCTACAGCCTCCAAAAAAGATGTGACACCTGTTCACTCTGTTTCCCTTTATAAGCTCAAAGGGAGGAGTCACAAAAAACCAGAAAGAAAACATGACACATTAAATATACATACTTTTAGGATATTCCACCATGCAGGTTGCAGGAAATAGCTTAAGGGTATGAGACAATGGAATACTTGTAAGATAAACCTTCCAAACTGCTTAGCTGTCTGTTGGTGTGTGTGTGTGTAGGGTTTTGTGTCTCTGCAGATACTCAATGCTGACAGAGATTTTTTTTTTTTTCTGTATTTCAGTGTGGTCACTTTAGGAAACTCTTTTTTTATTTTGGTCCTAAGTCAGGGTTTATATTAATTAAGGATTTAGATTTTAATTGAGTTTTCTTTGGGACTTGTAAATGTGTTTCGTGTCTTAGTTTACACTTTAATACTACCTTATTGTTAGAGTCTGGGTTACGCAATAGAAAAGAATTAAAAGTGAATGGTAGTCAATATCATTTTTTATAAAGTTAATTCTTATATTTCCCTTTAAATCTCATTTTTGCTGGTCCTACTGGTATAGTGGCATTGTGGTACAAAGAGCAAAAATCCATTACAGTCTAAAACTGTTTATGTTCAATACAGACTCCAATGCAGCTTGACTCTCCAGGGATGATTGAATCATTTTTAGAGGTGTGCCAATTATCTTATTTTTAAAACAATAAATCTTATTCATAAAGTTATCCCATAAGGTCATTGCTGCTCAGAGCTGGGGAAATGGGCCACTTAACAGATCCATAGCTCTGTCTAACTTTGGCAATTATAATAAAAATAAATTTATGATTATTCTTATTCTCATATTGCGTTGCACTATTAATAGATATTATTACTAATAATTATTATTCTAAAGGAAATGTTTATTACTCTTGACTGTTTTTTCGGGTTAAGTAGGACTCCTGTTGATGTATAGGGCACCATATTAGCTTCGGTGATAAAGTTATTCTGTTGGGATGCACTAAAGAAAAAAAAATAAAACAGACAAAATATGAGCAGAGTGGTGTATGCAGTTCAATGCAGGAATGCACTGATCTTTATATTGGACAAAACAAACAACCTCTCCACAGAGGCATGGCCCAACACAGAAGAGCTACCTCCGTCAGAAAGACTCTGCATTACATCCACACCTTATCGACAAAGAACATTCTTTTCAGGACCAGAATGTTCACATTTTAAACAAAGAAGACAGATGGTTTTAGAGGGGCGTGAAAGAAGCCATCTATGTCAAGAAAAAAACCCCAACCTTAAACAGAGAAAGTAGACTCAGCTTTCATCTTTCAAAAACCTACAAAACAGCAATAGAATTAATTCCTTCCTGCTATCATCGCAACCCCCACCCCCATACAGGGGACCAGAATATTTCGCCTGTTCAGCCAGGCCAACAATTCCCCCAAACTACCTTCCTGTCGGAGACTTAGACCAGTTTCAGGTATTGCAGGCTAACAAAGAACCCAAATTACTGCCTATTGCGAAGGGGTGGACCGGTTCGTCTGGTTCAATTTGCATGTTTTCTAAGCCAAAACAAGGCTTTGTTTTTGGTCCAATCTATAGAGCCTCAAACTCAACACTATTTCTGACATTTTGAATTGAAAAATCTTCCTGGACAGGAAGCAAAACATCTTCAAACTTGGAAAGCGGATTGCCTTTTAACTTGGAATGATTATGACCTGGATGACAAAGAATCTTCGCCAGCACATTGCATCAACTCATTGACTCGAAGCAATCCCTCACACAAAGCATGCTTGTAGCGACAGGTTTTCACAGGAAGAAAGGAGGGAGGGGCGAGCAGCAATTGAGGGGAGGAAGTGGCTGGGTGAATTAGATGGGGGGGTGGTGGGAGGCTCTGGTTGGGTGGCCTGTGCGGGGCATGTGGCCCTGGGGTGGCTTTTGCTGGGGGTGGTCTGGTCCGGGTGCAGGGTGGAGGGCCGGGCCCAAAGCAGGAACGAGATGGGTTGGTGTGGCAGTGTCACCTAGCGCTCCCCCCCATCCAGATTTTAGGTTCACTTATTGGGTCATCTGATAATCCCGGGACCAACCACCGGTGCCACAGAGTCTTTGGTCCCAGGATTATTGGATGTGAGTGTTATGTGTGAATGTGCGTCCACGTTTTTTGGCTCATCTCTACAGAGTCTGTGTGGTATGAGTCGGGGCACTAGGGTGGCAAGGCGTGATTGAGACTTTTTCTTTTTTCAGGTTGGGGTCTGAACTGCTTCCTCTCCCAAGCACATCCCTAGTCTCCGCAGAGTGCGGAGCCCATTCCCCCGTCCTGCTCTCCCCCTCGCCGGCATGCGCCTGCTGCTGGCATATTTAGAGTGGCTGAGGTTATCCTTAGCTATCTCTATAGTTATGCTGCTATAGGCTTAGACTGCTGGAAGACATAGGACCCCTTTTTTTTTATAATTCTACTTCATTCTATCTCTATTCTCCCACTCTCAAGAATTTGTTAGTTTAACCTGTAATGTTTTGCTTTCTTTGCTTTTTCTCATCATAGTAGTAGATTCATTTGGTCTGTTCATGTTTGGCTGTGATAGGAAACTTTGAACCATTCTGACCTCATGATCTGGAGTAATTGTCTCTGTAAAGTGCCTTGAGATTCCTTGTGTT
>NW_015151001.1:572373-580032 GCF_000732505.1 Cyprinodon variegatus | reverse complement strand
TATTTATATATATTATACACTAGCAGAGCCCTCGCAATATACCTGGTAAAGTTTGCAAGTGCCTATAATAGGTTCTTGGCATAATGGGCTTTAAAGATCTGACCCACATGCAGAGAACCACTCAGAGACCAAGGGTAAAAGTTTAACAGGTTTATTGTAGGTTAGCAAAAACTGATGGAGATTGAAACTCAGTGGGGAAACAATGCTGGAACTCGTTGGAGAGCGGACAGGCAGACATTAGTTGGACCCAGAGGAGTAAAGAGCGGACTGTCACTTGTTTTCCAGGAGTGGACTTGAACGTATCATGTGGAGGTTTTCCCCTTGCTCAGTGAGACTACTGAGACTACTCTACCCCTGGAAGAGTAAATCCTTCCAGGAGTAGAAGGTCCAGGCTTATTCAGTAACACAGGAAGTCTTCCTGCTGAAGAACAAAGACAAAAAAAACAGGTTCAGACTGAGAGAAACAATGCTAAGGTTAGACTCTGCTAATCTCAGTTTGGCTAGAGTACCCAATACTGGCAAATACTCTGGCCTCAAGGTGGTGACAGCCCACTGCTCAAGTACTCCTCTGGTAATGACCCAATGAGCCCCAGGTGTGCAGGAAGGCCCAAGGAGAACAGAGCACCGCCTGGTGGTGGAGAGGGGAAAACACAAAAAAACAACCCACACAAACTGGAATCCTAACAGTTCCCAAAGGAACACCACCCCCTTAAGGATGCTTAATAGTGGTGTCAAAAGTACACACATTTGTTACATATGTAGAAGTATAGAAACTGCAGTTTAAAAGCACACTGGTAAAAGTTGAAGTATCAATTTGACCTCTTTACTCAAGTAAAAGTGAAAAAGTATGTGTTCCAAAAATTGCTTAAAGTATAAAAGTATAAAGTAACTTTAAAATTAAAAAAAAAGCCAGACACCACTATATGAATTGAAAGCTCAATTTTTTGACTATTTCGAAAAATTAGTCACAAGGATGAGGGAGGTCTTGTTGTTCTCTGTTTCCATCTCCTAATATACTCTCACCTGCGTCCAACCTTTCAGACATTTCAACATCTTTGTCTGAATCTGACATTGTAGCATGGATAGATAATTTGCGCTTACAGTTTGAAGAACACCTGCTTGCTTCTGATGATTTCCTTTAGCTAACCAATGAGTGTTTGCGTTATGACTCATCCAATTACACTAGTTTTCACTGGATGTGGATGGCGCCAATGATCTGCATTGGATGGCACACATGACATGAAATAAATATTTATAAACATTAAACCAGGGATAACCAATTAAAAATCAGCGGCGTCCGGATAAAGAAAATCATCAACCAGTAAAGGTCCGGAGACATATTTCAATGATCTGTTACTTTAAACAGAATTTAACACTGAAATAAAATGAGGTATTTATGCATTCATGTTATATATTGAATTAAAAAAAAAATAAAATAATAGAAATTGCCAAAAATTGCATCCCGTGCTATCTCAAAGGAGTTGACACTTGTATGACTGTATTCCTGTATATCCATCAGTAGTTAAAGGACAAGGGTCAGCAGTAAAACAATGACAGCACAATTGCCGCTGTATGATCTGAAGCCTCAGTTTGAGATTTTAAACTGTTTCTGAATAAATACATTGCTGTATGAGTTCTGTTCTGTTCCGTTTATGTTTCTTTCCTTGTAAGAATGAAATGTCCCATGCTCCTGAATGCACCATAGCTATCTGACGCTCGTAAATGCGTCACACTGGTCTGTGAACGCTGTGCTGCACTTTGATCTTCCGCTTAAGACAAAGCTTTGGTGTTTCAAAACTCACGTCGGCTATCACTGTTTATTGTTGTGTGTAAATAACAAGTGACTACAACAAATAAATCAGCCATACCTCGGACAAAATCTTTTTATTTTAATGTTGTTCATAACACCCATACTTTTGTAAATGAATCTGCCAAATAACCACTATTTTTTAGCACAAGAGGTATAGTTGTACAGAGCGAGGCTCGCTACCGCGACTGGGGACGCATATCTCGGCAGACATGCACTTTTCGGCATAACACCGGACCGCGGGCTGCTAATCGGTGACCTCTGTATTAAACCGAAGCCAAGAGTAACGTTTGTTTTATAAATGTAAGGAATAGAACGTACAGATATACTTGTGTGAAAATGTAATGAGTAGAAGTAAAAAGTAGGAAGAAAAATAAGTAATGGAGTAATGTATAGATACTTAAAAAGTGTACTTAAGTACAGTAAAGAAGTATTTGTACTTCGTTACTTGACACCTCTGATGCTTAAAGACCCTTTTTACTGGAGTTTTCCCCAGTTGCACCGACCAAATGCAAGGATCCTCTGAAACAGCCAACTTTTAAGTGAGCAACCTGGGAATAAAACAGTGTCAACAGACAATAGTGCAGTAAGCTTAAATCACCTCCATCATCCAAACTACGTTTTTGAGCTTTTCAGTATGTTATTATGCTATTCCGTTGGTTAAATATGTTTATCTGAGTGATCTTGATATATTTTTGAAGAATACTGATTAGTGATAATGATAAGTGATTTACTTAGCAGTATAGTTATACTATGTTTCTAAATTCTTAGCTTTAAAGCTGATAAAATGAAATCATCGATGTGACTAGAGTGGCTGAGAGAGTTGGCACCGATTTAAATGAAACTTAATATTTATTTTATTATTTGTATGTCAGCTATTTTGACAAATGTCTCTGAAATGTTTAACAAGTTATTTCATGGTTGGGTTTGTTTAAAGCCCGAATGCGTAATTTTCAGCACATCTAATCGTCAGAAGGCAGAGTGAAGCAACATGAACTGCCACAAACACTGCCTCTCCCCTTATGTTTGTCATGGTTTTGTTTAAGTTTTATCTCTGAGTTTTCATCTGTCTTATTTTTCATTCTTGTGTTCTAGGTATTTTTGATTGTATTTGAGTTCTTAGATATTTCCTGTTTGCCCTCTTGTGTCAGTCTCCTTTCCCCAAGCTCCCTTCTGGCCTCTGTTCACATGGGCTAATTAGCCTGTTCTTTGTTTGTCTCTCCCATTTATTCTCCTCCTCTTCAGTCATTGTCTGCTGGGTCGTCTTCATTAGTTTGTCCCCTTCTTGTTGTAAGTATTCTTGTTTTTGAGCATTTTGGGATTTTTTTGTAGATTTATATTTTTGGATTTTTGCTTCTCTTAAACTTTTGTTGAACTTTTAGTTAATTAAAATCTTCAAGTAACAAACTTACGTTTTTGTGTCTGCACTTGGGTCCTGTCAAGCAACCACCTCCACCTGTGACAATGTTCAAGCATACATTTAGGCAGTTCTCTAAACTTTCTGAATTGGTTCTCTCACCATGTAGGCTGGTGTAACTACTATAACTAAATACATTAATAGGCCACGCCTAGGCCAGCGGCCCCCGGCCACCATAGGATACCCCAAACACCCCCGGCCCTATTTAGCTCCGGGCAGTCGGTGCTCAGGATGACACCCCCCCCGGCTCCTCTGGCCCTATAATATCAATGGATTGAGGACCACTCAGGGGTCCTTTGTATCTAACAAACATTTAAAACAGAGAGAGGGGCATCCCTGCAGAGTCACAGAGCAAGGCCCCCCAATCAGTCCCCACTACCCCAAGAGCCCTACCCACCTGACTCTGCTCAAAACATCCATCCCCCTGAGCCTAATGTGTTAGTACGAGTATGATCGGAAGTAACATCAAGATGCCCATAAAACACGGCTTGGGGGTCGCGTAGGGCGGAGAAAAGAGAACCTGCTGGGAGGCACCCTTAACCACACCCCACAGACACCCCGAGAGCCCCGAAGCCCTGTGTGGCGATTGTGTTCCGTGTTCTGGAGGCCGGTGGGTAGAGTGTTAAGTGGATGCAAACCGGGCACCCTGCCTCCCAAAGTCCTGCCCCTGCCGGGAGGTCCGGTAATCCCTAGGCCCCGGCTCAACAACCGCAAGGGACCACCATCTGGCCAGATGGTACTCCATTACCCGCGGCTCCTTAAAAACCCACCACCACCCAGCCCCGCCCAACCACAGCCACCGACGTAAGGTAGCGCATCACCCCACCTGCGCCACCTGCACCACCACCATCCACCGGGGCATATCAGAGGGCCCCAGTGAGCCAGATCCTAAAACCCACACTGGCCCATCCCCACCACGGCAAGCCCAAGGTGACCTGGACCCCCAGACACCGGAAGGAGGGCATCTCCAGGGGAGAGAGGCCACACCCAGATCCCAAGGCACAGACCCCGAAGCCCTGGCTCTTGCTCAAGCAGACCACATTGGGACCAACCAGGGGATCCCATGCTGCAAGATAGCACCCACCCACCCCCCACAACCCAGGGGACCACAAGGAACCCAAGTCCTCAGATCCACTCAAGCCCTCCACCTGACAGCCCAAAGCCAAAGGACGGCAACCTGCGGCCCCCTCTAAATGATAAGTCTAAAAAAGCAGGGACAAGAGAGAATGAAATTCATCCAATTGATCCAGGGGCAGGTACACATTATTTCCATGCTGATGTGATCTGAAAGAGAAGTTTCTATATCCATAAACTTCCCTTGTCTATTAATTGTTCATAATTAGGACCTTGGTTCTCAATTTCTAGAAATGACTTGTACACTAGCAAGGAAGGATTGCTGGACCTCTTGGAGGGGAGATTTTGAACTTTTTTGTTTTGCACTAAATAAAAAGAAAACACGTAATGCCAAGTGGTTAGAGGCAACACGTATAAAGATTTAGTTCAATTTCAATTAAGTTTATTCATATAGCCCCAATTCACAACACATGTTATCTCTAGGCACTTTACATTTCACCAGATCATACAGTCAAACTGTTTCAAAATTTTTTATCTAAGAATGATTGCATCGACTCATTGACTCGGATGCAATCCCTCACACTAAGCATGCTTGTAGCAACAGTGGAGAGGAAAANAGAATCATGAAAAAGGGGTCCCTATGTCCTCTAGAAGCCTAAGCCTATAGCAGCATAACTATAGATATAGCTCAGGATAACCTGAGCCACTCTAACTAGAAGCTTTATCAAAAAGGAAAGTTTTAAACCTACCCTTAAAAGTAGACAGGGTGTCTGCCTCATGGACTAAAACCGCTAGTTGGTTAAACAGGATAGCAGCCTGATAACTAAAAGATCTGCCTCCCATTCCACTTTTAGAAATTCTAGGAACCACTGGTAAACCTGCAGATTGAGAGCGAAGTGATTTGTTAGGAACGTAGGAACAATCATATCTCTCATATAAGATGGAGCTTGGCCATTTAAGGCTTTATATGTGAGAAGGAGGATTTTAAATTCTATTCTGGATTTAACAGGAAGCCAATGAAGAGATCATCAGAACTCTGCCTGCAGCATGTTGGAGTATTGAAATATTAAGACCACCACCGCAACTAAGGACAAAATAAGTTTATGTCAAAAGAAAGGGATAAAAATAGATGGGCATCTTTTAGGGTAGTTCTTCCTTTTTTTTTTTAGGCATGGTTGGAGACAGTTGTATAATAACCTCAGAAACTAGGACCTAGTATTCAGACAGACAGACCAGGGTGATTTTAAACAGGCTTTGTATCTAAAAATGAGACACACAGCGAGTGGTTGGGCATCAGCAGGTCGGAAAACCAGATTTTCTGGTTTAAATTTCAGTCCAATCCCAGAGGCAAGGGAGAAATCCGGGAGAGATATTGTCCACCGTTTTCAGCCGTAGCCATTTTCAGAACCCCAAGCGATGATGAGCTGAACGCCAGGTAACGCTGAGGGAGCAACAATGTCTGTGAGCAAAGTCCAAGCCTAGGTTAGTGAAACAGTCCAGGATTGGTAACCAGCAGAATCCAGGAAAAAGAGCACAAAAAACAAAACCAGACAGAGCAGACAAGGGCAAGGCAAAAACTCGAATATCCAATGCAGAAAACAGGTCGGAAATAGAATAACAGACAACAGTCACTTGAATGCTATAGTCATCATTTTCAGCACCTTTCCAAAAATAAGGTAATTCAGAGGTAATGTCCATATAAAATCTAAAATAATTACTTATAACAGTCTCAGTAACTCTTGAGATAATTTCACTAGTATTACAGCAACTTAATCACTCCAATGGCTCCTGAAAACATTTTTTTCCATGTTTCTGCTAGTATTTATCTTTGATGATGAGCTTCAAGTCTTTGGGTTAAAGAGCTACTTTAACATCGCTCTAATCTTTAGCCTTCTCCCTGCTTATCTATCTCATTTAATTAAAACTCATGCTCAGCCTGTTCAAAACACTGAAATATCTTTACTGCAAAAAGAAGCCTAAACTAAAAAAATGCTTTTAATCCAAATGTCAACCTGTTATCAGATTGTGGTTATGATCTAAGGATAGATAAACCTACTTTGTATTTGTACTTTGTATTATACTTTTTGTGTTAAGCTTTTTTATTATCTGGCATTCATATTGGGGATTCCATACTTCCCACAGCTTTGGTGCTATAACTATACCCGGCAAGAATGGCTGTGTGGTTGTAACTGGATAAGCAGATGAAATGGTGATGTTGGCAGTAGGTCAGAAAGTTTTACAGGTGGCTAAGTAACTGAAATGTTGGTGATGTTGGTGATCCCAGCTCCTCGGTGCCTACAAAAGACAAGAGGATTTCAGAATGAATATTCTGTGACTAAATCACAGGTACATTTTGTTGTTGCTTATTGATTGCTTACTGTCATTGTAAGGGCAAGTTGTAACCAACAAAGAGAAACTTGCTGATGCTACTTGGGGTCTTGTGTCTGGTAGCTCAGCTGTAAATGTACACTAACTTTGCCCTTGCCAACTTTGCCCCGCACATGCTTGAGTTAGGTTGACCAGATTTGGGTTTCTGAAAAGGAGGACACTTTTTTGGGGGGGCGGTCTCATAGGGCAGCTGACTGGACTTGACTGGGCATTAGAACTGAGCCATCAGCTCCGAGGCTTGTCAGGTTGACGATATGCTTCCACCAGCCTACCTTACTGGGCTTACTGCCTTACTGTGAAGCACGGCACCGCGACTACCGTTCACGGTCGAGTTCGGTTGCTCCATTCCCAGGTGGCCCCTTCCCACCATCCACCAGAGTTCCCGGACCAGCCCCGAGCTCACGGCTCGGTTCTGGTGCACTGTAGTTTACCAAAATCCCAGACGATTTTGAAATTCCCCCTGGACATTTTTTTACGTATGTAAAGTAGGACATGTCTGGGAAAAACAAGGATGTCTGGTCACCCTACTTGAGTTCAATGACTGAAGAGAAAACAGGTTGATTAACTGAATGTATAACCATGAGGTCAATTCAAAACTTGGGTCATGCAAATGGACTAATCTGCTCCCTCCCATTCACTTTTGTGTATGAAGGGATAACTCACATTAGTCACATTGAGCTTAGAATTCTCAATGAGTCCAGTTATGAAGCGGAATGCACCATTGTTTTTTGCACAGATGTAGGCTCTATGACTGCTGTCCTGTTGAAAAATATGAATATGCTTATTATATAACTCTTTAGTCTAAATTTAATGATACTTTCTTCAAAAAAAAAAAATGCAAACATGCAACATCCATCTTTCGGTTTCTGAGAAACCCTTAGCAATATACCCGACAGTCTCCCCTGAGAACTCAAAATCATATTTTTGTCTGTCTTTATGATTGGCCAAATTGAAAAAGCAGTCTCCAGTAGTT
>NW_015151001.1:558157-571446 GCF_000732505.1 Cyprinodon variegatus | reverse complement strand
ACAACATTGTTTGGGTGACCCAAAACTTTTGAACGGGAGTGTACGTATATCTGTGGTGAACTACGGTTTCAGACAGTCATTGAAGCTGACGTTTCTCACTGCAATTCTTGGCCAAGTGTAGTAAGAGAGAAAGTGTCTACAAAGTGTAAGACAAGAAAAGAGAGGCCTCAGAGAGGCAGATATATCCCGGAATGCTTTGCGTGGAAAGCTTTCCGGGATTGCAAGGTATTATGGGCTTTTCTGTCACAACAGCCCGCTTTGCTACCAGACAGCAGCGACTAATAACAAAGATGGTGCAGGTATCGGGCAGTGAAGGAGGAGTTACTTGACCAACTGAGCAAAAAGCAGTGATCATCTGTCTGAAAGTTCAGTTAACTGCGTTTGCTAAAAAGTCCACTATATAGTTCCCACTCAATATAGTGATTAAGGGATTTAGGGGTTAGTCTTGTATGAGCTATTTCAACAGCAACTTTTAAACAGAGCATGCAGGGGAAGAAATGGGCTAGTGCATGCTCTCGCACATGCATTTTTTTTGCAAGTGAAGCTTTACAAAATTATTGCGAAAATCCTTCACAATAGTGTTAAGACATTTATTTTAAATATTATATTTACGAAAAAAGAACTATCCAAAAGAAGTCATACTTCATAATTTACTGTGTGATTTTACAAATTTTCAAAGGTTAAGGCTTTTGTTATTTTCAATCACTTACTAGAAATGTAGAAACTGTGCTTAGTGCAATTGATCCACTATTAGTTGGTGGTAGCAACTACTGGTTCCATCAGTAGTTGCTACCATAATGTTCCTACTAGCAGTGATTGTTACTGTGGTCCCACCAGTAGTTGCTTGCGAAGTGGTCCCACCAGTAATTGCTTCCACAAAGCTCTCCCCAGTACTGGCTGCCACAGTGGTTCCTCCAGTAGTTGTTGCTGAAGTGGTCACACCAGTAGTTGCTGCTGCAGTGGTCTCACTTGTAGTCGCTGCCACAGGGGTCACACCAGTAGTTGCTGCCACAGTGGTCCCCCTAGTAGTTGCTGCCGCAGTGGTCTCATCAGAAGTTCCTGTTAATGTTGCAGTGTTAAAGTAAGACTCAAGAGTAAAGAGTAAAGTCAAGAAAGGCCCCAGGCCCCGAAAACATACCTGGGCGGGTGTACCAGAAGTGTGCAGGTCAGCTGGCTGGTGTCCTCACAGGCATTCTTAACACCTCACTGGACCAATCCATAGTGCCAGCATGCTTTAAGTCTGCTTCCATCATTCCTGTCCCAAAGAATTAACTTGGGACATGTCACTCAATGACGACTGGCCTGTCACACTGACTCCAATCATGATTAAATGCTTCGAAAAGCTGTTTAAAGAATGCTTAGTCTCCAGTCTCCCCCCAACAGTCGACCCGTCACAGTTTGCCTACTGATTGAACTGCTCCATCTTCTCTACTCTTCACCTGAGCCTAGCACACGGGGAGGGGAAGAACAACCACATGCGCATGCTGTTCCTGGACTTCAGTTCAGATTTCAACACCATCATCCCACAGCATCTGATAGGCAAACTGGAACAGCTGGGGTTCAATACACCCCTCTGCACTTGACTGCTAGACTTCCTCCCAAACAGACCTCAGTCAGTCGGGGTTGGACAGAACACCTCTGATGTCATTACTCTAAGCACAGGCTCCCCTATGGGCTGCGTCTTAAACCCCCAGCTGTTCACTCTGATGACACCCAACTGTGTCCCCAGGTTCACGACCCATCCCATTGTGAATTCTACAGATGACACCATGGTGGTGTGGCTTATCAGGGAAGAAAATGACCAGGACTACAGAGAGAAGGTGGAGCAGCTGGTGGGCTCGTACAAAGAACACAGCCTGATCATGAACGTGCAGAAGCACGTTCAAGAAGACAAAGGAGATCATCGTCGACTTCAGGGAGAACCCATCTTACCACGCTCTACTGCTCATCAACAGCCCAGCTGTGAAGGTGATCAGCAGCACCAAATTCCTGAGGGTGCACATATCAGACAATCTCACCTGGAATGTAAACACCACCTCACTAGTGAAAAGGGCACAAAAATGCTTGTACTTCCTGCGAGGATGAGACCCCACCTGCCCCCACCTGTCATGATCATGGAACTGGTGACTGGCTTGATTGCTCATTCCATTCACCTGTGTAACTCTGCCCGGTTTCGCATTACTGCTTATCCGATCCACCTGTTTCCAGCCCCTATATATACCGTTTGTTTTCCAGCTACCAGTGCCAGATTATTCAAGCTGTTTCTGCCCTGTGGATCCCAAATTTTTGCTTTGCTCCTGTCTGCTTTGTTAATCTCTCTCTGTTCTAGACTGATTCCTGGATTCTACTGGCTTACCGGACCTGGACTTTTGTTCTGACCTTGTCTTGGTTTCCCCTTCTATACCTAAGCTGTTCTCTGATCTTCTGGTCTGTGAACTTGGCTCTGGATATTCCCTTCAGGATACTGTTGCCCCTCAACGCTGGCTAGCTTCAGCTCCGCTCATCACCCGGAGCTCCAATGGGCACTGCAAGCAGGGGATAATCTCCCCCTTGTACTCATCTCCTTCCTCTGGGATTGGACTAAACTCTGAACCAGTTCAGTGACTACTTTCTCTTGGTTGTTATCAGCCCTATATTCTTAGTCCCTCACTTGAGTTTCTATTCCCACAAAGGATCCGGTTTATCCGCTCTTGCTGATGTGCAGCCGCACGCTGATTCTTTAATCAAGACTAGTTTGAACTTATCCTGATCTGTGCTTTAAATATTGGGTCCAAGGTTTCAAGCTCCTGACACCACCAATCCTCACAATATTCTACAGAGACACCATAGAGTGCATTCTGACCAGCTGTCTGACTATGTGGTGTGGAGGCTGCAGCGCCTGAAAGTGAGAAGATTGGCGTAAACAGCAGAGAGGATCATCGGGGCTCCTCTTCCCTCAATAAGAAAAAAATAACAAGTTTCTTCCCCAACCATCAGCCATCAGACTGCTGAACTGTTCAAAAAACCCTAAATCATGTCACAGACTCTGCATAACACTGATATCACCAAACCAAAAATACTGCATATTTGTACTATATATATTAATGCTCTGACCTTCCATATCAATGTGTTTTTTTGACCATGTTTTTACTCCCACACTGTTTACATTTGATCACTGGTGCAATTTAAGGAAGGAAAATATTCATTTACTATTTGGAAAGCTGTACTAAAAAATGTTTTGTATACACGCTGTGTACACAAAATGACAACAAAGATTGTCTAAGTCTAAGTATAAGTCACAGTGGTCACACCAGTAGTTGCTGCCCCAGTGATTCCAACAGTAGTTGTTGCCACATTAAAACTTATTTTAGAGAAGTTATCAATTTTAAACAAGTACATATATAAATCTAATGCCTTAAATAGGTTATTGTAGTAATCAATGCCAACTTATTTAAATCAAATAAATATCTGATAATCAAACGTTTTAAGGTGAATTCTCAAATTAAAAAGATGTAAATGTTTTAAGTGACTAAATTAAAGCTACAGTGTGTAATTTTCAGGGACATCTAACGTCCAGACTGCAGACCGCAGCAACATGAACATCTCCCCCCCACCGCTTCTCCCCCCCAACAGTACGGCGAGCTTTACGGGACAAAATGTCTTCCACGACGTCTGCATCACCTACCTTCTCAAATGATGAGGTTTGTTTACATAGATAATTTTACAGATAGTATTTCATTAGTCTGTGTAGGGTATAGATTTCAGTACCGTCTCAGTTCATCTCTCTCAACTTGCCGTAGTTACTTTCGAGCGTAATGGGCGATCTCGCAATCGCTAGTTTGTTGGCTCTGCGCTGCCATAGCGCAAAGATGTCTGCCTCCATGGCTGCGAGACCCGCTCCTATGTAATTAAAAATAACTAATTCTAAGGCAACGCAAATATTAAGGTTAAGAGGCTGAGCTCGTAGATGATGATAAATAACATAGTTATGTATAATATATTACATTTCTGACTGTATATCCCTGTAATTATTACACACTGTAGCTTTAAACAAAGATATCCAGTCTTTGTGTTTTGTTACAAAAGAAATAATTCAATAACCATTTAATACCATTTTAACTAAAGAATTGTAATTGATTAATAAAGTAGTCTTTTTTCATTTAATCAGCATCTAAAAAATAGCTCTTTAAACAATAAGGTTCCAAAAAATTATAAATTAATGTACAAAAAAAGATCAAATTGGACATCAGATGTTATTTTACCCTTCTGTTTATCTTCTTTTCCTTAGTGCAAAGGAAAGTCCCTTAGATAAAATTATTATTTTGTGTTATATTAAATCTCCAAATACGATTGCAGAGAGTATATTTCTGATTTACTGTGATTCCCAGACTTATTTGTGACATCCCTTTGCTCTGTTTTATTACGTACGTTTCAGAAGGAAGTAGGAAGAGTGGAAGAAAGCAGAACAAAAGAAATTAATTAGTAATTTCAAACAGGTTATACATGTATTTTATTACTGTAGAAATTTTTTTTCCTCGACGTTTACCAAGAACTGTAAAACAGTCACAGGTTAGACCAAAGTGGTTTTTATCATATTTTATTTGATTCTGCAGTTATGAAGTAGAGTAATGGCTGTACATTGTATGTTATAGAAGGTTAAACCAAAAAAATAGTTTTCATAGTTTAATCATGCTTACTTGATTTAAAATATCGTAAACAGTGGAGCACACCCAAACAAATGTCTTTGGATTATAGTAGCTGACCTTCTCTGTAAAGCTCCAGCTTTACAGAGAAGGTCAGCTCAATCTTCATACCAAGCATGAATCCAACATATATGGTTCCCACAACTCAGGTAAGCCAGTTCTATCATTCCAACAATCCCTGCCAAGCAGGTCCACAATGGAGATGAATAATAACTGTTAATATATTATTACAATCCATAATAAATATGTGGGGCGCATTACTGCTAGAAATACTTATGTTGAATTAAAAGAAAAACATTTTAGGTCAAAAAAATTCTAAATTCAGATTAGTGTCAAAGAGATACCAACCATGTTTAACCTCATTAACCACAAGCATAACTTTTCGAAGGACTTGTGTAGAGATGTCCCCACCAATGATTTCCGCTTTCCCCCCCCCTTTCCGCTCATTTACTTTATCTAATAGTAACTGGGATTAGGTGCAGCTATCTGTGGTCAGAGTGTTTTGAGTTCAGGATTTTTTTCCTCTCTCTTGCTTCTCCATAATCCCACATATCGATATTACATGATCGGATTCATCACTTTGAGACATAATATTATTGTGGTCGCTATTCACTGCATACATAGTAGCTACTGTATTTGGTTGAAGGAGTGACACAAAGCAGCTCCCAGTGAATTTTAATCGGCAGCTACTTTGATATATGTTTAAGTAAAATTTAGGAGACTTGTCGACTTTCACATTTCCTACCAGCATTACCTAAATGTCACATTTTACTATTTTGAGCCAGATAGTAAAATAAATAAGCACTATATGTCCATTTGCCAATTGATACCCAGACGTGCTACCAAGGCTGGACTGGGACAAAAAATGGCCTGGGCATTTAGAACAGATACAGAATCACTAGAGAGAAAGATGATAAAGTTTAGAAATGGAGATAAACTTTCTTCTATGTATATTTTCATGTAATAATCTAAACCCCTATCCGTCTGGTTCGGTTATTCAATGAAAGATCAGAAATCAAAAGGTTGCTTTTTCTAGTTAATCTCCTTCACAATGCACAAAATCTTGATGTTTGGATAGAACTAAGGTATCATCATTGATAATTGGTCTAAATTTTAAGTAGTCAATTGTGAATTAATTATATCTTTATAAACTTTGCTCTTCAAGGCAAATCTATGAGGGAAAGTGAAGCAGTGTAAGCCCTGACTTTCTTTTACCCTGCTCTTTCTTCTCTCTGCTTTCTTCAGAGCTGCATTACTACAATCATTATCTTATCTTATATTTAATCATTGTCTTATCTTATACTAATGCCATATCATAGTTACAACCAAAAGCTGAGAAATACCAAAGGGTTTTATACATTTTACCAAAAAGTTAAAAATTACTAATGTCCACAAGAGTTTCTTAAAATCTTAAGTAAGGAATTTCTAAAGGCTAAAAGGGCTAAAAAGAGCCTTTTTATCTATTAAAAAGCAAAACATTTAATTAGTTTCTTTAAACATCATAGAATTTTTTATATATATTCTGGTAAATCCTAATTTGATTTAATCTATATTATTGTATATATATTGTGTATATACAACCTGCAGAAGTAGAAAGTTAATGATGAATAAAAGCCTAATCATTTGGTGTCAATTAAGAACAAAGTTCAATAAAAAAGCCAAATAAATAAAGGAATAAAGTGATAAAATAACAAAAATAAAATAATAAATTCTCACAAACAAAGGATTCATTTGTACACACTCTGACATACAAATGTGTGCACCTGTGCATGTGCACAGATTTACATGTCCACATGCAAAAGAAAGTAGATGATCCATTCAGTTCTAGGCAAAGGTTTTTCTTGGGATTAGGAGCCGTGTAGGCTGCAAGAAAAAACTGTTGCTGATTTGTGTCCTGATCTTGCTCTAGAACCTTCTGCCAGAGTTCAGCCGTAAGGATAGTGTTTGTGTCTTTGTCTGGCTTACCAGGCTCTGAAAGCAACTGTCAGAGACTTGTGCAGCTGCAACTGCAGCACTAGTGCATCTGCTGTACCACAGAGTACTACAATTTATTTATTTGAAACTATGTGTTCCTACTGTAACAGCTGAAATGGGGTCGAGATTGTCCATTATAAATGCTATAATACTTACTTTACTCAACCAAAGTACCCAACTAGAAAGGATCTAGAGAACCATCAGTGAACCAGCAGACGCATGCATTTCTCACAGGTGGGGAACATAAGAAGAGAGAGGAAACAGGTCCAGCATAAAGGTGGGGCTTAGGATCTTCCAGTAGGTTGGAGGGGAGTCAAGCCCTTAAAGGGGTCATAGAATGCAAAACCGAGTTTACATTGTCATATATGAATAAAGATAGTTCAGTGGGTGACGTACAGAGAAGTTCAAACCCCATCGACTTCTCCTTTCCCTCCAAATCTCACAAGTTCCACGATAAAACGGGCGAATTCTAATGAAGCACCGAATTGAAGTAAATTCGGGGATGTTGCCTTATTTGGTTCTGGCCAGTACTTTTGTCAATCCCCAAAATTTACATACAGAGCAACCCACTGGTTCACTGGCCCAAGAACATGAATAGAGGTAGATGTAAGACACCAGTTTAGCTGTTCAGCCTAAAGTTGGGTTTACTTCCACAAGAATTACAAAGCAGGCAGTTTTATTATTCAAATGAGCCAGAAACACGGGCGTAAATGCAGTGTTCCCGGCTGCACGGAGGAAGGGGACATTTTTCACAGGATCCGAAGACTTGACAGGCATGGATTATTGGATTATTTTTGTCTTTTAGAAGATCGCTGCAAAGTTTGATGCTCAGATGTTCATTTGCTCTAAGCATTTTACCAAAGACAGCTTTCAAAATCTTGGACAGCTCAAAGCAGGATTTGCTAAACTTCTTTTACTTAAACGAGGTGCTGTTCCAACCATAAGGCCATCGCATCCGCAAGCTGGCATCTCAGGGGTGACCACATTTGGGTTTCTGAAAAGGAGGACACTTTTGGTCCCGGCCCCAGAGGGGGATGAAACGACCGAAACCTTACCCAGTGATGGTATGCTTCCCCCCGCTTGCCTGGTGAGGTGCAGGGCCGCCGTTGTCCAGGCTACCATCACCGGGTCAGGTTTGGTCGCAGCTGGCTCCCTGTTTCGCCTACATGCTGCACTGCAGTCGACCAAAATCCCGGACAATTTTGAAATTCCCCCCGGACATTTTTTAGGTATGAAAAGTAGGACATGTCCGGGAAAAAGGGGACATCTGGTCACCCTACCATATCAACAATTTTGATGTTTCAGTAAGTGACTGCTTGCTGCTATGAAGCGTCTATGCTCAGTAGCTTTGCTCGTTGTAAACCAATCAATCAGCGCTAAGCTCATCTAAATATTCCTGAGCATACCATAAAAGGAAGAAAACCTCTCATTTCATTCAACAGCTTTTAACCAGGCTTGCATTAAGGTTCATAGAACAGCAAATATGCGATTTTCAGCACAACCAATGTTACACACCCTATTCAGAGATCTTAACGACCAGCACCAAATACCTTATATAATCATTCTATGACCCCTTTAAACCTGACAAGTAGACCAAGACATATTCACATCAATCCAGTCACTTACACACAATTCAACACTTTTTCCCGTACAGATATATACAAGCTCTAAATGGAGACAAATTCAGAAGCAAACACTAAACATATCCCTACACTTCTCATAAAAACACTATCCTCTCTGGTGTAGGGGCCAGAGGGAACAAGACCCCATGGACAGGAGGAGATCCCCAGTGCCCTTATTGTGGGAAGGGGGCAGGAAGTTTGAGCTCTTAAAAACAAAGAAAAGGGGCTGAGACCAGGTGCCATACAAGGCAAAAGAACCAAGGTCTATCCCAGAGCACCACCCCAGGCCCACCCCTAGGAGGGACATCTGTCTCCTGCTGGGATGTAGTTGCCAGTTGGACTACTGTGTATTTAAAAGGCAGGGGAGATTAGGTGTGCCCCCCACCTCTGAAACCCTAAACCCGAAGTTTCTAAATGCATTCCAAAAGACGCAGGTGGGCATGAGAATCCGAGGCAAAGCCATAAAAGCTGACCCACCTCCAGTGCCCCAGATATGCCCACCTTGATGTACCACATATTCAATTCAATTCAGTTTATTTATATAGCGCCAAATTCACAACACATGTCATCTCAAGGCACTTTACAGTTAAACCAGATCAAAGTCAAAAAGCCTTTATTGTCATCATATTCTGCAACGGATACAATGAGATTTTTGGGACTTCCATTTCAGCTACCATAAAATAAATAAATAAATATAAATATATTAAAAGGAAAAGGAAATGTAAACAGTTCTGGCACAGATTGTGGGGGGGGAATAGTGCAAAACAGGTGTAAAGTGACCGACAGTGCAGGTCGGAGTTGAGGGGGGCAATGGCTTGGGGAATAATGCAAAACAGGTGAAAAGTGTCCGTCAGTGCAGGTCGGAGTTGAGGGCGCCAATGGCTTGGGGGAAGAAACTGTTCATGAGTCTGTTTGTCCTGATCCTCAAGTTTTCTATCTAAGGAAAACCAGTTGATTGCACTGACTCATTGACTCAAATACAATCCCTCACACTAAGCATGCTTGTAGCGACAGTGGAGAGGATGTAGGTTTTGCTGAAGTCATTAATAATGCTGACTAGGTCGTTCATTAAAATTGGGGCATAAGGCACCACAAGCATGGGAGGACCCATCCTGGTCATAATCTTGACTGCCACAGCCAGATCAAAGGATGACAGAGCAAGAAACACACCAAAGCCAAGGCAGATGGCATGGCACACCTGGCCCAAAAGAGCTGGCCAGTCCAATCCTTGACACCCAGCAGCCAGACATATGCACACATACACTCATCATACAAAGACCAGAATTACCTATATCAGCAGAGGGATGAAGCAGGCTATTTGGCAGGCCACCTGGCAGGCCAACCCCAACAACCATGTTACAGCAGGGAAGCAACCACAAAGAAAACCAAGAGATGCCTTAGAGAAGCCAATGCCAATATTGCTAGGCATAGACATCTCCACCCAGAGGCAGCAGAAGGGGACAGCAGCCAAACTCAGAGCTGCACCAACCTAACGCCCAGTCTGCCACGTCCCCCCACCTCAACCCACCACATACAGCTGTCTAAATCCATGCCTGCATTCAGCCATCCACCATCCAAATATATATACTGAGTCAGGCCCGTACATCTGCACTCTAAGATATTAAAATACATACTCAATTTCTTTTTAATATCTTACAGTGCAAAAAAAACATGGTTTGTTTACACATATAGATAAAATAATTAGTAATGTTTATTTATTTTTTTTATCAAAAACATCTTTCTTCATTGAAAGTGCAAACACTGTATCTCCTATTTAGATAGTAAGCATCTTTTTAAAGATTTAATAATTAAATGGGAGCGTCAATTGAAAGGAAAAAAAAGCTTAATTCATTAAATAATGGCATCTAAGGGATTACTTATACCTTTCCAAGCAACTAATGGAAAAATCTTTACTAGCCTTGCAGTTATCTAATTTTTGTGCAGCACTATGAAATGCATTCCCACTGAAATGTGGTATATGAATAAACTAGCATTGCCAATAATTATTTTTCTAATTCTAATTTTATATGAAATTGGTTAATTTATAATTAATAAGTTCATAAATAGGGCTTTGGTTGCTGATAGGGCCGCCAAATATTTATGTACAAAAGAATGCAAGGTTCGCTGGACCTCTTGGCTGGCTTTTTTTGTGCATAAAATAAGAAAAAACAAAAAACAAAAAGACAGTTACAACAGGTAACACTCATTTAGTTTTATTTAACTGTAGTATAAAGAACTTGACATACAGCCTTTTATTAAAAAAATTACATAATACTTGCTGTTTTTGCAAATGCTTAAATTATCTTTAGTCCTATGTTATAACCTCTATTATTGCATCCCACTTGCAAAAAACATATGCATACACATCAGCCAGTAAAGACTTCATAATTTAGCGAATTGATTATTAACACCACCATCACTACAAAGAAGAAAATCACATCATGTAAAAAGAAAAATTAGGAATAAGAATAGATTTAAACATGCACAAGGAAAACAGGCTTCAAAGTTAGCCAACACTCAAATGATATAATGTACGCTGACTTGCTTTGCAATTCATTTTCTTCTCATTTGTACTCTGTTGGAACACATTTTTCATTCCATCTATACCACAAAGCACAACTCCAGCAGTTACATGGTTAAATGTTTGAGTACAACTAAATTATTTATGTTTTTCCTTTTGTAGTTTAACAATATTAAAGGGGTTTGGAAAAGTTAATTAAATAATGGTGAGCCAGCACTAAATTATTTCTACCATACCAGAAACTATGCATGAGAAAGTTCATCTTTTAGAGTAGTTCTGCCTTTATTTAGGCATGGTGGGAGTCAGTTGCTTCACATTGCAGTGAAAGCTATCATGCACACGGTGACCAGCAGAGCTGTAAGGGAGAAAAGAGAGAAAGAGAAGGCACATTTTAATGGTAATAATCTCTGTTTTTTCTTTTTTCGATCAAGAAACTGCTTATCCCGTAAGCAACGTATAAGATTGGATGCTATACATAGCCTTGGTAAGAAATTTCTTTGAGTGTCATTATACTTGATTATACAAATTATGACACTCTATTAAATACAAATTTTAGAAGAGGAAAAGCATATTTACTATATTCTTTTAAATATCTGGGGAAAATAATGTGATTAATCTACAGATATAGACATAACAAAAAAATCATCCATATTTTCTAACTTTGAAAAGGGAGGACACCAGATCTCCCAATTAGCCTCATCCCTGTCACCGTCTTTTCAAAGAAGAGGTAATCAGGAGGTAATGTCCATAAAAAAACAAATAAAAACAAAAAAAAAAGGAAAAACTTAATTTGTTCAATATTGGCAAGTATAGAATTTCTTATACTTTTCTCAGTAACCCTTTCAATTTTTTTTACTACAGTAGTAATACCGCAATTTATTCATTCCAATGGCGTATGGCTGGTATGTTTCTCCTGATATTTATCTTTAATGATGAGCTCCTAGTCTTTGGGTTACAGGGCTTCTTTTCTATCACTCCATTTTTAGCCTTCTCACCTTTTATCTATCTGATTTAATTCAAAAGGTGTGCTGGATGAGATCAAAACACTGAAACAGCTTTACTGTAGAAAAAATCTAAATTAATAAAGAACTTTTAATTAAAGTATTTTACTAGATTTTTTTTTATCACATTTTAGTTGTGATGTAAGCACAAATAACCCTGTTTTTTGTTATATTAATTTGTATTCAATAACTTTTTTTATTATATTTTTTTTATTATCTGGCATTTATATGGGGGAATCCAAACTTCCAACAGCTTTTCTACTTTAACCTTACCTGGCAAGAATGACTGTGTGGCTGTGACTGGATAAGCAGATGAAGAGGTGGTGTCGTTGGACAGCTGATTGGTGATGTTGGCAGAAGGGTCAGAAAGGTTTACACGTGGCGTAAGTAACTTAAATACTGGTAATCCCAGCACCCCAGTACCTGGAAAAAAACACAAGATGATTCCAGAATTGATATTCTTGGACTGTAAATGACAAGTACTTCTCGTGGTTGCTTATTGATTGCTTACTGGCATCGTAAGGTCCAGTTGTAACAGACAAAGAGAAACTTGCTGATGATGCTCGGGTCCTTGGGTTTGATAGGTCAGCTGTAAATATACACTGGACTTTGCCCTGGCTGACTGTGCCCTGCACATTGCTTGAGTCCAATGACTGAAGAGAAAACAGTTTGATTAACTGAATGTATAACCATGAGGTCAATTCAAAACTTTGGTCATGGAAACTGACCAATCTGCCCCCACCCCCTATTCACTTGGGTACAAAGGATAACTCACATTATCGAGATCTAGATTAGAATCTAACTCACATTAGTCACATTGAGACTAGAATCCTCAATGAATCCAGTGAAGAAACGGACAGCATTATTGTCTCTTGCACAGATGTAGGCTGTATGTCTGCTGTTCTGTTGAAAAATATGAAGTGGCATGCTTATTATATAACCCTTTAGACTCAAACTACGCTAGTGGCTCTGGTTTAAATTTTATACTACTTTCTTTGAGAAATATGCAAACATGCAATACCTGACTTGCGGTTTCTGAGAGACCAGCAGCAATATAACCATCAGTCTGCCCTGAGAGCTCAAAATCATATTTTTGTCCGTTTTGCTTGGCAGAAAGGAAAAAGCAGTCTCCAGTAGTTGGATCACATTCTGAGGGTTCCTCTGCACAGAGCTTTGTGGATCCACAATCTCCTCTAGAAATACTTTCCTGCAGGTGTTAAGACATTTATTTCAAATATTAAACTTTAAAAACAATCCAGTAGAAGTTATATATCACTTCTAATTTCTAATTTTGTTATGTTATTACTTTTGTTATTTTCTATCACTTACTGAAATTGCAGGGACAGTGGAAATTGCAGTTGTTCCATTAGTAGTTGCTGCCGCAGTGGTTCCACCAGTAGTTGCTGCCCCGGTGGTCCCACCTGTTGTTGCTGCACCCGTGGTCCCACCTGTTGTTGCTGCCCCGGTGGTCCCACCTGTTGTTGCTGCA
>NW_015151001.1:552553-557354 GCF_000732505.1 Cyprinodon variegatus | reverse complement strand
TATATATATATATATATATATATATTAGATAAGTTATCTTTATTTATATTAAAAAACATATATGAGTCAAGCCTTACATAGGTTGTTGTGGAGGTAAAGTTCTAGATTTTAACTTAAATGCGTTAATTATCTCATCATAAAAGGTTTAAATTAAAAATGAATAATTTTTCAGCTTTTTATTTCCAAAATGTCCAACATAAAATGTAACTTTATTATTATTTGATAACATTTCAAAGTTCTAAAAAAATCAAATTTATTAATTACATAGTTTTTGTTTTTTTTTTTAACCATGGTCTAAAAAATTAGCACATTCAACAGTTAAAAGTGTGTAAAATTAAATGCATTAAAAAGTGAATGAATAAAAATAAAAAGAAATTGTTATTCTACTCACCTTTATATCTTCTTTTCCTTATTTCAAAAGAAATTTCCTCAGATTAAATAATTCTAATGTATTATGTTCAATCCCCAGATATGAATTTCAGGCTGTATATTTCTGAATCCCTCTGATGTCCAGAAGTATCTGTGACATCCGTTTAGTCTGTGTCACTATTTAAGCTCTAGAAGGTAGGAAGGAGGAAGAAGGGGTGGAAGAAAGCAGAACAAAAGATATTAACAAGAGTAAATACAAATTATAGGTTATAGGTGTGGTTCATTACTTAGGGAATTTTGTTTTTTGAGACCTCCCATGGAATGCAACACACTAACTCCAACAGGAAAAGAATGGGTTTTACCATACTTTATCTGATTTGCAGTCATGAAGTAGACTGATAACTATAAGATTTCTTCAAATTGTACGTCACAGAGACTTATTCCTAAAATAGGTTTTATCTATCGTTAAGTCTTTAATTGATCTAAAATACGGCATAACAAAAAAGCATGGCTTATGTTTTATTGCAATTTTATTCTTTTAAAATATCGAGATTTGATCAGTCGTTAAAACTATTTTGTGACTGGACTGGATCAAATGATTTTGGATTTTAGCAGCTGACTCTTACTGTAAGTTTTAGTACCCTAAGAACTTTGTACTACACACGAATCAAGCATCAATCAGCTATGGTTGCCACAATTCAGGTAAGCCAGTAATATCACAATTAAGATTTATCATAACTATTTATATCCATACAATCTATACTTAATATGTGAGGGACCTTTTTACTAAAAATACTTTAGTTCAATTAAAAGAAACAAACAAAGCTGAACTGAAATTATTCAAAATATCACGTTTATCTGGATAATAATCATGTTTAACCCCATTAACCCATCAATTTATCTACTAATATTTAAACTGCAACATTTAAAAACAAAGTGCATTCCAGTGCAAAGCAGTGGTTCTCTATTATTTTGTACTAATTTTGGTCTTATGAAACACTGTCTGTCAAAAGATTGCTCATGCCAATGGATTCTGATCAAATGAAGGAGAAAGAAATAGAGAATTAAGAAAATCTAAACCCTTTCAAAGGCTTGGAAATACTAATACAGTTTATTCTGTAGACATCCTGTGTCAAATCTGATGTTTTAATGTTAGCGGTTTGGTGTAGCACACCGGTATTCATGTGTGTTGTACATGTTTTCATTTCCACAACTCTTGTCTTGACACTTTAAAAACGGCTTTTTGCCTCAGGATGTGAGAACAACACAGGACAATGTACACGCATGCATGCTGATTTCCAACTGCACAGTTAAAAATAAAAACATGAAACAGGTTTGACAACACATTAAAACGCAAGATGTTATGCGTTCTTAATTTCTCTCTTTTGTTGTTTGTTTTCTGATGAAGACCTGACAAAGATGGGCAAGTCAAGACAAATTAGAGCCACACCTTCTGACGAACGACGATGGTATTTCTTATGGTCAGCAAGTTTTACAAATCATTTTGCACATCATGATACATGTCTGGTTGTTTTTTTGATTGTTTTATTCTGTTGGACTGTTTTCTGTTTAGATTGTAACTCCTCCATCTGAGCTTCTTCATGTATATTGTCATTATCTGTAGTCATCCTTCCTCTGTGCTGCATTAGATCATTCAATCCCCAATGTATTTGCTCTCTTTTGTCATTTGTTAGTAAAATCATTCTGACCAGTTTCTGTAGACTCCTTTCTTCCCTTTTGCCTCATGTTCTCCTTGTTGGTTTTAGTTGGATTAGTGGACAGTGGATTAGATTTTGCCTGCATTGAAATAAATGTTATGTACATTTTGTAACTTAATTTAAGTCAATTACCTAAGTTTACTGATTAGCAAAAAATATGGTTCTTTTAAATATTTTTTATTTTATTTCAGAAGCACCTGATTGACATGGATTCAGTAGCAACTAAAAGGCCTTTAGTAAAATAAATGTAGAACTGGCATAGAAGCATGTGTTGATGGAATGAGGACACCAGTCTGTCACCCTTTACCTCGGTAACTGCCATGTCAGCCCTGGGTCAAAAAGGTTGTCTTTTTTTGGCTTACACCTAGAAACATACCTACTGTACATCCAGGCATAGATTCCAATGCTCTGTCATCTGACCAAGAATCTTGAGATGAGCAAGACAATTGATGTTGTCTCACCAACCAACACAGGTACTGCAACAACCCTCAATATTGTTCCCCAGGAATCTAAGCATCAGTACAATACAAATGTAGTTCAAATTTTCTGCCAAGTATAAACAAATATGAAAAAAATTAAACAGAGCTACCAAATCTGAAAATAGGAGGATTGATAGAATTAAGTAGTATACTAAGATTATTCAATATTAGTCTGAAACATATTTTCTTTCAAGAAACTGCAGAATTCCTGAGATAATTTAAATCATGGTTGAAAAGATGTTCAGTTTATTTTGCTTTACAAAATGGGTAAAAATGGGTAAAATAATAAGGAACTAAGAAGGACAAACTTGACTTAGGCATTTACAGAAAGACTAAACATGCACAGCTTTGCGGACATTGTTGAGGTTTTAGACCATGTGGACAGTAGATAGCTTTCTGGTATTTACATTTTAACTGAACTCTCCTGGACCTTGAACACCTCCCACTGACTGAAATGCCTCTCAGGAAGTTCAGGTAGACTGGTTTCTCTACTCACTTAATCACAAATCTCTACAGAGCTACAATTAAAGCATATTGTGCCTCAACGTGACAGTGAAGTATTGGAGCTACACAAGCAAATGTGGGATGGCTGGGGTTGGGGATTAAAGGAAAATATCCCAAACCAAATTAAAAAATAAAAAACAAAAAAACTGCTGTTGCTAGATAAATAATTTCATAAGTAATCATGTGATAAAAATAACTAAAACAAAGTCATTAATTATGATCAAATGGAAATAAATATTTATATCTGCTCATATTTACATACTTAGATGCAAAAAATTACCAGATGATGCAGTCAGTTCTAGCCACAAGGTTTTTCTTTGTTGGCTTGCTGGCTTTATTTATTTGAGAGATTATGAGTCTTTTGGTCTGCGAGAAGACTCCTCCTGCCTTTTCAGCAGTGAAGATAGTGTTTGTGTCTTGATAGTTTCCCTAGCTCACCAGTGTCTGAACACAATTGTCTGGTGCAGCACACGTGCAGCTGCTTCGCCATGGAGTAACGCAATTGTTATTGTTGTAATTGGTACTATATGTTGCTAACAGATGGAATGGATTTTCCAGTTAAATTGCTGCTGAGCTTCTGTAAAAAGAATTCTGTATTCTTTGGCCAGGTCAGGTTGCCTGTTATGTTTACACACACAAACCTTGTGTTTTCCTCCATTGATATGCAATGAGGTGTGACTAGTCTACTTCTTTCTGGGGTCAACAGTCATTTATTTTGACTTGTTGACATTCACGGAAGGTTTATTTTTTTTTTTTTTTTGTCTGTGCCACTTCCCTAGCTTATCTATAATCAAACACTACAGCTGAATCTGTCACCTCAACATGAAAACTCAAGACAGAAAAAAATGTTGAAAAGTTGTGAAAACGGGGTCAGCCTTTCTGTAACCACAATGCCCTGGTTTAAATCCTATCTGAAGGACATGGACTTCTATTTGTCAGTTGAGAAGTTTAAATCAGAGACCAGAAAATCACATTCCTCAATGGTTCCTCCATTCTAGGGCCCCTCCTATTCAATATCTACATATTCCCTTATTTCAGATTAAAGCAAAGAAACACAATAACATTACCATAACTATGCAGATGACTCACAGCTTTACATCACAATGTAAACAAGTATCTAGGAACCCATCAGAGCAGTGGCTAGATGGAAAGACCAGATCATTATATGGATGCATCATACTTTTCTCCAGCTAAATAAAAGTAACTTTTATTGCATGCCTGTTCCCATCTGATGTCAGTTGTGAGAGTGTTTTTAGCATTACCTCAGTGTTTCTGATTACCTGATTCTGTTCTTCCTCTCACCCACTGAGCCTGCCTGTTCCAGTCTGAATGGTCTGCCTGACCTGGATTCGGATTCCTGCATGTTCTCCGAGGCTGTAGCATCTGGGAGACTCTGGGCGGTGCGGGCCGCTGCATCTTGTTGCCAGCCAACCGGCTTGACTCTACCTTTTTCTCTGCGCACGGACTGAAATGGTTACCCATGTTAGTGACTTACACGTTCATAATCATCCTCTGTCAGGTTATTGTAGTCACTAACCTGTGTTTCTCTCCTGCAGAGGGTCCAGCCTTAGCCGACATATCAAATGATTTGTAACCATTTAATGCGTTTCCTGCTGTGTTTTGCAAGCTAATAAAAAGTTAATGATAACCACATAAAAACCACTGCTGTGCTTCACAAAGTTAGAACAAATGGTATTTAAAAAAAAAAAAAAGAATATATATATATATATT
>NW_015151001.1:543496-552140 GCF_000732505.1 Cyprinodon variegatus | reverse complement strand
TATATATTTATAAGGTTAATTTTGAAATTGACAACACATTGAAATTGAATACCAATTGAAATTGATGGCTAAAATATAACCAAATACTCTTTAGGATGAGTCTCCTATAATCTGTTAACTATTAGCTCCATTTTGTAATAGCAGAACCTAGCTAACAAAGCTAAACAGTCTGCCTAGTGGGTCTTAACCCAAATTATTCACTCAGGAACTATCATAAAGGTTAAGAATCAATTATCTATGCAGTGCACCATTAATTTCAAGAGCTTTGGGGAGGGGCACTTCAGCCCTTAAAATGATCCTGCAGACCAATGGTGGTCAAGAGCTGACTTGGAACAAAGTGGTTTCCTAGAATTCATTCAGTGAAAAGAAAAATGGCTTCTGGCTGTGGAAAAGAACTGCGCAAATCTAAGCATAGTTTTACAATAAACCACGCATAATATATCTTAGCTAGATATAAATAGAACTGAATTCCGTACAGTTGTGTTAAAACATGAATATTGCAAAATCGCTACTTTTTATAGTACGCAAATGTACAGAGAGCTTGTTTTTTAAATAAACGTAAATTAGGGTGATTATGCATTACAGCTTTTAATAAAATCACATTATCACCATTTCTATCTTGACGTTTGGAATTGCCACAGTCACTATAACAGCATAGATGGTATAACGTTATGTTTAATTTTCATCATACTTGTTTAATGCACAGTGCGCACACACAGTAAGTGTCATAAGGCATGATTATTCAGGTTTATGAGTAATAAACCACAGTTCCTGGGCCAATCGATATAAATCAAATACTTGTCAAATGTCTTCTCAGCAAAATAATTAATCTTCTTATAAGGGTGTCAAAAATTGGAGACAATATTCAATAATTTGTATATGTATGATCCAGGCCAATAGGCCTCTTACAGCCATACTTTCATAGTTTTTTGTTCTGTTCACATTTTATTTTGAGTTTTCATTGTACTTATTTCGATTCTTGTGTTCTAGATATTTTTGATTGTATTTGAGTATCTTAGATATTTCCTGTTTGTCATCTCGGGTCAGTCTCCGTTTCTCTAGCTCCCTTTTTGCCTCTGTTCACACCTGCTCCCAATCTGCTAATTAGCCTGATCGTTGTTTCTTTCCCATTTATTCTCCTTTGTCATCATTACTTTGTCCCCTTCTTGTTGTGTATTCTATGTTTTGAGCATTTTTGTTTTTTTGTTGATTTATATTTTTGTATTTTTGCTTTTGTTAAACTTTTTTCATTAAAATATTCAAGTAACCACCTCAAACTTTTCTCTGCATTTGGGTCCTGTCAAACCTTCAACCTGACTGTGACAGTTTAATTTCAAACATTTCCACTTAAGCAAACTACTTACAATAGACTGGGCAATCTAAACCTATTTTCTAATATAGTCTAGGTTAAGGACTTTTGATGCAAATCAGGTCCTAAGTCATTCTGTATCAAGGTATGCTATATCAAGTCTGAATCTATATTCAGCAGAACATTCCAGTGTGTATCAGCAGCAGACATCAAACATATCTTACACTTCAATGCCTGTCAGTTGAAAGGTATCTATCCTGCACAGCCTAAGGATGTTTTTGCTTATTATTTTCTGCCTAAGCTCAATATTGTTGCATTTAATATGGGGTAATAGAGGTTCTATGGTCTACATTGAAACTCTAAAGAAATGTGTAGATACTGAGAGATATTTAATCTGTTTTATACACTTTATCATTTGACTCACTGATAATTAAAGAGTAGTTTCAAACTATTTGTATTCTGAACTCTACAGCTTGTCACAGCAAATTGAGAATAATATTGTCTGAAGTTATAATTATAATTGTATTTTAATTGCATTTTTTTTTCAGTGTCATAGAAATAACACTATATTCCCTAGTAGCCCCTTCTAGCATAAATGCCAGTGTATTAAACCTATACCTCCTATGGACCTTTGTGTATGTCACATGTTTTTCACTATATGTGTGTGTAAATTTGTGTGTTAATTGGGGTGCATCTGGATCTCTGTGTGAATGTATCTATGTGTTTGAACGTGTATGTGGTCAGGACCCACTCCTGTCCTGGAAAAGAAGGTCACTTCTTAAGCACTGGTCCTCTCAAACAGGTGAAATGGGTTTAATGTCAGTTTTAGGATAAGTTCATTGTTCGAGCAATCCGCCAATTCATCTGTTACCACAAGCAGCTTGAATCATAAGAGTTTTTGGGTCACCACAACTCATTGATTGATAAGTCTTCCTGTGTAGCATCGGTGTCATAACCCAGAGGCAGAATGGAGCAGAGTCCTGAAAAATTGGATTTTCCCTTCAAGTAGTTTGTCATCATTAAGTGTTCTTCCTTCAGAGCACAGAACTGTAGTACGAATTCTCTGTTCACAAAGTTTAGGAGTCCGCATTTCTGTAAATCTTAGAATCGATTCCATCTCATCTGTTGCAAAGCATCCAGGTAAAGCAATTGAAAATATACTTCATAATAGGTGGTCCAATAAAAAAAAAAGAATTAACAACTGCTTTAACATCCCCAAAACAAATCAAAAGTTTGCTGTTAGGAGCCCTCGCCAATCCAGCAAGTGCTCAGCCATCCCCACCAGTTTCAAAATGTTCATTGAACCTATTTATACCCAAGTTGTTTTATCTTATGAGTTCATATATTCGGTCTTTAGTTTCATTGAATGATTGGAATTGATTACAGCTGCAGATGTAATAAACTGAGGCGTCCATCTTGTGTGCCAAGCCCTTCCCATGATTTCTAATAATTATAGTTTTTGTGATATTTGTTTTTCATCCACTTGAAGCTGTTGTTTTAGATTTGTGACGTTTTAGATTCCATGCCCCCTATATTGAGATGTTATAGACATAACTAATCCATTAACTTTTAGGTTATCATTAAAGTTTGCAGTTCATGGGCAAAGTATGATTTATCAAAGTTGTCCACCTCAGAGGATGACACTATTACTTCAGAACACCTCTCCAAAAGTCGTTTTTATTGTTTCTAAACTGTAGTTTATTATTACCAATTAAGACAGCTGTGATACCCTATCTGCACATATTTCCTTAGCAATAATGCATTTTCAAGTTATTTCCTCTGTTATGTTATGCTAATGCAAATTGACCACACTTTAGCTAATAAATCAATTCTATATTATAATATGAAAAATGTTTTAGCCGTTAATTATTGTTATCCCCATCAAAATTATCTCCAACTTTCACCTCTATATTGAGTTCATCATTACTGATATTTTAAATTTAACAAACCTAGCTACTGGCAGATATTATAAGTTGCTAAACTAATATACATTACTTCCCTTCACGGGGAATGTCCAATCCTCATTTGATCTCCCCAGTTCAATCTGAGAAGGGATTTTTCTCAGATGGTGTACACAAAGAAAGAAAAAGATTAAGCATCAACACAAAATTTTGCAGTCATACTTATAATTATTGATATAAGCAAAAAATTAAAGAGGAAGAACCTCACCTTCTATCTTACGCCTTTTTATATCTTGATCATTAGCATTAGGGAACAGAAAAATGGCGATATTCTACATGCTTTTCAGTTTATTCAAAAAGTCAGCCAGGGTGTTACTCCCCCAAAGCCCCTAATCAGCCTCCGGCCCTTCTAACACAGCACCACAGCCAGGTAACAGACATATATGAAGTGAGGAGAGAAAACAAAAATAAACCCTAGAATATAAAAGACCATCTATGGCAAGTCTAACTGGTTAAAAATGCTAGGAGAGTGAAAATGTAAATAATGGTATTTTAGAAAAAATAAAGTAGTCAGAAATTTCATACCATATTTTCATTATTTATGCTTTTATTGTTTTGATAGAGGAGAATTATCTTAAAAGTATTGAGAATATGTTTTTAGGGTGTGACTTTTCCATTTACAGGACTTAATGTCTGATTGACAATGTAAATTATTTGTGCTATTTCAAAATGTGAATGACCAATTATATAATTAAAAACCAGAATATTATAGAAGATAGTAACAGGGATAACATAAATTTCTTTCATGTTTGTTTTAACATAATTCATCTACTTCAATTTTAAATCTCTTCTTTAAAATGTGTTACCAACATATGAAAGCTTGGTTTGAGACTAATGTCTCAGCATGATCTGGAAAAACTAATCCATGCGTTTATTTTTAGTTGAATTGATTACTGCAACAGTGTTTTCACAGATCTGCCTAAAAAGTGCATCAGACAGCTGCAGCTGTCTCACTAAGACTAAGAAAGTAGACCACATCACCCCAGTTCTAAAGTTGTTATACTGGCTCCCTATATCTCAGAGAATAGACTTTAAAATACTCCTGTTAGTCTATAAATCCCTGAATGGCTTAGCACCTAAATACATCACAGACTTGCTATCAGTGTATCAACCCTCCAGACCACTCAGGTCTTCTGGCTCCAGCCTGCTTTGCATACCTAAAACCAGAACTAAACATGGAGAAGCAGCATTTAGTTCCTATGTTCCACTTATCTGGAACAAACTTCCAGAAAACTGTAAAAGTGCAGAAAGCCTGAGTTCCTTTAAATCAGACTAAAAACACATTTGTTTAGGATTGCCTTCGACTGTTCTAGTTAAACAGTTCAACTGAAACATCATTAGTTCAACTTTTTTTTTCTTTATTCCAACTGTTTTTAATATTCTTTTTTTGTTTCTGCATTTTTTATTTAATTTTTTTTCTCCTACTTGCTTTGATTCTGTTTTATTTTCTATATTTTAATCATGTAAAGCACTTTGCATTGTCTTTGTACTGAATTGTGCTATACAAATAAATTTGCCTTGCCTTTGTATTTAAAATTGGCTTTCTTTAACTGTTAGAGAAATTGTCCCCTCAGTGAATTGAAAGTGAATATTATGAAGGTCTCTGTGATAATTTTTCTCTACAAGGTTCTTATTCATGATATTTAACAGAATAAATCATACTAATTGATTAAACCATACATTTATTATCAAGTATGTTTTTTTTTAATATTTATATTTTATTTTGGAAGGTTAGGAAAATGTGATGAATTTAAACAGAGAGATCTTGATCAACTAAATGTAAGGTTTGAGTTATTACTTTGCATATTTTATAGTATTGTTATTTCAGTACATCTAAGGTTATGCTTAATTTAAGTTAGATGAATATTATAAAAATTACCATTAACATTCAAAAAATATTTGCTTACTTAAAAGACCATATGCAGCAATAGTTTGGGACAATACACTTCACCGCAAGTCAGATGAGCTTAAATGTTTATCAAGGATGCATGGGGTGGGGACAAAGAATGCTCTGGAGAATTGAAACCTACTACGCGCTTGTACCCTCAGCTGGAATGCCCAAGAACAGGAGCACAGGGCTGTGTCCAAACGTCCACCCTAACCCCTATATAAAGCAATAAATAGAGGTTACACCATTTTATGAGTGTCCAAATGTCAAGTGGATGAAAAAGTGGTAGACTCAAAATTTCCCACAATGCACCTTTAACAGCAGTGTGCATCCATGGTCACTAGACAAGCAGATATATCCCAGAAATCTTTGCAAGAGCGAAAAATAGTGATCATCTGTCCATCCGGTCAGTTAACTAAGTTCACTATAAAGTCTACTATATTGTAACTACTCTATGTAGTGATTGATGGGTTAGGGAGGATGTTCAAAGCCCACTTATTGGGATTGGCCCTGACTCTGCCAACTTAGTGACCATGTGTCAAAGTCACCATTTTAGTTATTATTTCTTGCAAAACTTGAAGTGGCCAGTCCAGAAATTGCGTAAAATAGGCAGACATTTGCACAACCTTGAAAAAGGTGTGTTTTTCAGGTCCTTTTATGAAAACCCAGAATCAATCTTTACTCAATATTTCCTTCGGCTGATTTTTGTTTCCATGGGGGACATTCTGGAAATGTTCAAAACAAAAAATTCTACCATCTTTTCTCTCATCTCTTAGGAAATAGACTCCTCTGAACTCAATATTCCTAGTCTGTAGTAACACTTAGTCCTCATTCAGTTGAACGATTGGATCTCAAGATTCTTTTTAGACATTACAGGAAGTCTTTCTAACAAGCATCAAGCAACCAGCATCTGATCAATCTAGCCGGTTTTGAATATGTTCAGTGGTCCCAGGTATCATGTTAAATTAATAGAACAGAAGGGCAAAAGATGTAAAGAAAATTCAGCTGTAAAAACTAAATAAAAAGACTTGATCAATTGCATCCTTCAGGAATACAGTTTTATTCAACTGCTACACAAATAAATAGAGATACAACCTTCTATTAAAAACAAAACATCATTATTTGAATTCCTGCAGATATTAAATGACCTTCAGCATTGTTTTGTATAGCATTATTGCTTCTCTCTTTCACTAACACATCAGCCAGTAGAGACTTAATCATTTAGTGATAGATAAAGTATGAACACACATCGCAACTAAGACTACAGGAAGATAATGTTAAAAGAAAAAAATTTAGATAAAAGATCATTTTTTTTAAGATTTCAAAATTCACATGAAAAAAAATGCACAGATGAAACAGTAAAGGTAGCCAGACCTTGAAACCGGAATGCTTTACGCTTTCTTAAATTGCAACTTTCGAAGAAGATTTCTGTCACATTAAAACACATTTTGCATTTCATCTATGTCAGAGAACAACTCTAACAGTTTTGTGAAAAAACTTGTTTATTTATTGACTTTATTGATCTCATAGTGGAGAAATGTACTGGTTACAGCAGCTCAAATAGTCAAAGCAGAAGAAATATTGAGTACTACTAAATCAAAGCATTTGACATTCCCATCTCAGTATAACAGTCACATATGGTTGCAAATTTGTTAACTGGCATTGAAAAAGAAACTTAAATAGCACTTTATAGTTTCTGCTAAACTAAAATCTGTGCATGATAAATGTTGAGTTTAAATTACTGAATTTAGAAAGCGATGGGCATCATTTGGGAAGTTCCACCTGTTTTAGGCGTAGTGGGAGTCAGTTAATTACACTGGAGGAAAAGCCAGCATGCACATGGTGACAAGCAGAGCTGTAAGAGAGAAGAGAAAGAAAGATAAGGCAATTTTAAATATTAATAAACTTGATTTTTTTTATTTGTTTTTAAATCAAGAAACTGCAGATCAGGTGAACATTTAATAAAAATCTTGGGAACTTGGAAACAAATTGTTTTTGAGGGGTGTGACGCTTGTGCCCATTGTGCTTGCATGATTCCAGTCAAATGGAAAAACTTATGGCTCCCTATAAAATACAATTCATTTAGAAGAAAGAAAATTGAATTACTCTTAAAAAAGAGATCTAAAAAAAAAGTAAGATTTAATCATAGATATAGATTTAAAAACAAAAAAAACAAAACAATGTTTCACTAAATATATATCTAATCAAAAAACTTATCAAACTCTGAAAAATTTCACACCATATCTCCCAATTAGATAGTCTCATTCCCTTTGGGATCTTTTAGAAGATAAAAGAATAAAGTTTTAGTTGAGAAAAAAAAAACTTTATTTGTAAAAAAAAAAAAAAGAGAGATGTAAACTGTTGCTTGAATCTCTCTCAGTAACTCATGAAATAGTTTTTCTGGAATTGTAGCAATCTAATTATTCCAATGCCTGCCGACCAGAATCTTTTCATGTTTCTCCTGGTATTTATTTTTGATGCTGAGCTCCAAGTGTTTAGGGTTCAAAAGCTGTTTTTCGCATCACTCTAATCTTTAACCTTCTCCCTGTTTATCTATCGGACTTAAATCAACTCTCATGCCAGATCAAAATACTACAAATTATTACAGCTTTGTTGCAGAACAGGCCTAAAATTTTTTAAAAGCACTTTTACTAAATATTTCAAGATTTCAATATTATTAGATAAAAATATTAAAATGTAATATTAGTAAGGCACCTTTAACTGGTATTCAATGACTTTTTGTTATTGTTTATCTGCATGTGCAGTCAAAAGGTTGAATCTAAACTTCCCACATCTTTGGTGCTATAACCGTACCTGGCAAGAATGGCTGTGTGGCTGTGACTGGATAAGCAGAAGAAGCGGTGGTGTAGTCGGACAGCTGATTGGGGATTAAAAAATAATCAAATAAAAGTCACAGTTTTTAAATTTCATTCATTCTCTCCTACTTTTGAAATATTATTATTTTTGTTATTTTTATTACTTACTGCATTTGCAGGGACAGTGGTCACTGGTGCCATAGTTTTTCCATTATCAGCTGGTGCCACAGTGGTACTACGGGTAGCTGTTGCCCCAGTATTTCCATTATTAGCTGGTGCCACAGTGGTACTACGGTTAGCTGTTGCCCCATTATTTCCATTATTAGCTGGTGCCACAGTGGTACTACGGTTAGCTGGTGCCCCAGTATTTCCATTATTTGCTGGTGCCACAGTGGTACTATGGTTAGCTGGTGCCTCAGTATTTCCATTATTAGCTGGTGCCACAGTGGTACTACGGGTAGCTGTTGCCTCAGTATTTCCATTATTTGCTGGTGCCACAGTGGTACTATGGTTAGCTGGTGCCTCAGTATCTCCATTATCAGCTGGTGCCACAGTGGTACTATGGTTAGCTGGTGCCTCAATATCTCCATTATCAGCTGGTGCCACAGTGGTACTATGGTTAGCTGGTGCCTCAGTATCTCCATTATCAGCTGGTGCCACAGTGGTACTA
>NW_015151001.1:539206-542407 GCF_000732505.1 Cyprinodon variegatus | reverse complement strand
GTGCTCCAGCTTTGGTCTGACCAGTGTTTGCTTCAGCAGTGGTTCCGATAGCAGTTGCTGTTGTGGTGGTTCCATCACTTTGTGCTCCATCTGTGGTCTGACCAGTGGTTGCTTCAGCAGTGGTTCCACTTGCAGTTGCTGTGGTGGTGGTGGTTCCATCACTTTGTGCTCCATCTGTGGTCTGACCAGTGGTTGCTTCAGCAGTGGTTCCACTAGCTGATGCTGTCACGGTGGTTCCAGTAGCAGTTGTTAATGCACTAGTGCTTTGGGCATCGGTGGCAATAAAATCCCAGGTTGCCATCACCAACAGAACACTGAGAATCAATCTCTTATCCATGCCTAAAGGAAAGGCTAAGATTATTTAAAGTTATATTTAGGGAGATTTTGCTTCATTGTTAGATGCTTTCCAAGGAGATTTCCAAAATGATATTCACATTTGTCTGAATTTATTTTGTAAATGAGTTATGATTTTTATTTTAAAAATCAAAAATAGTAAAAAAATGTAATATTGTATAAGGTGCATACCTTAAATATATATGTGATAATACCCTACATTTGCGCAACCTTTAACATGAATTCCTTAAACATCTGACTATCTAACAAGGGCAAATCGATGTTAAGTTAATGACTTACATACAGTAATTAGTATTTGTATATTTTTCAATAACCAAATATATTTAAGATAAAATGCAACTGAGATGACCTGTCTTTGTGTTTTGTAAAAAATTGTGCAATTGTATTTGAAAAATATATATATTATTTCAAACATCAAAAATAGCTATTTAAACAACTTCAGGTTTTTCAAAAAATAATACTAAAAAAATTATTCAAAAATTAACACTGGTTGTCGTTCTACTCACCTGTAGGTCTTCCTGTGCAAAATAAAGTTTTTTCAAAAGTAGTGCAAAATAAGGTTCTTTAGAAAAAAATATCTCTTATGTATCGTGTTTAATCCCCAGAGATGATTCACAGACAGTATATTTACAATGTCCTCGGATGCCCAGGTGTAGCTGATACTAGTTTACTTTGTGTCACTATTAAGCTTTTGAAGGAAGGAGGGAAGGAGGGAGAGAGTGAGGGAGAAAGCAGAACGTATCAAGGGTAAATAGAAAAAGGGTTATAGGTGTGGTATATTGCCAAGGGAACTTTTTTTTCCTGAGACCTCTCATGAAACACAGACTGTCACAGATATAAACAAGCAAACAATCGGTTCTACCATATTTTGTTGGTTTTGCAGATATGAAGTACAGCAATGACTAAAAAAATGTCCCACTGCATGTCACAGAAACCTAAACCAAAAAAAACTTTTTGTATCTGCTGTTTTATTTCAATTTTACTCAAGTCCACAATAGAGAATTAACATAAATTATATTACTGTAATCCATACTTAATATATGATGTGTCTTATTTCTAAAAAAAAAAAATAATAATAATAAGTTCAATCTTTTTTGGCTACAAACAATTCTGACCTTCAATTCTTGTCAAAATATCACGTTTATCTGAATTATGATAATGTGTAACCTAATAATATATCAAGTTCAATACTAATTATTAAAATAAATCATTCTAAAAAATGTGATCAGTGCTGAGCGAGTGTACACCTCCATTATTCTATTTTGACCTATCCTATAAGCATATTGCTCAAAGGATGGCTCATGCTTGTGAATCATGTCATGTCAAAAATCTGTCACTCCCATCTAAGTTTTATTTGTCTTTTTTTGTTTGTTTCTTTATTTAGCTAATATAAAAATAAAACAAGATCAGAGGCGGAGAAAATTACAGCATTGAAACCCTTTCAAACTCTGGTTAATATCTATACATTGCATACTGTTGGAGTGTTTGGAATTTAATGTTGTACTGTTATAGCAGCTTCATATCAGACACACCTATTATGTGTGCCACACTTCTTTTTCCACAACCCTTCTTATAACATTGCAGAAACGACTTATTGCCCCAGGATTTGAGAAACAAATACGGCAATGTACACACGAATGCTGATATCCAAAATCACAACAAAACAAAAAAAAAACATGAGAAACAACAAATAATTAATAAGTTATAAAGTAAGAAAATAACTAAAACCATCAATTTCACACGAACCCAAAGATATACATCAACGCATTTAACATGCAAATATGTGCACATGTGCGTGTACACTCATTTACATGTTCACATGCAAAGAAATTGTAGATGATCTGTTCAGTTTCTAGGTACAAAGATTTCTTTGTTGGCTTTTTGTCTCAGCGATTAAAAGCCTTGTGATCTGTAAGATGAAAGTGCAAATTATTGTCCTGAAACTCCTGCCAGAGTTCTGCATGTGTTTTCCCCAACCCATACAACATTGGGCCTTTCATAAATAAAGTTACTGATCTGGTTGCAACAAGTCAACATAGTGATTTTACAGAGGACGGATGAGGAATCACAGTCTGAGTGATTTAACACAATAATGTACTGACACATTATTGTGTTGAGGGCTGAGCTAAAATTAACTGACAGCATTTAATTATAAAGGTTTTCTTCCATCCATTTGCTAAATGCCAGGCTCAGGACAAAGGACCCGGTATTTAAGGTGGGAAAAACAGTTACATTTAACAAAACTTTTAGTAAAGACAGAACTGCAGTGGACAGTGCTGTGTCTAAGGCTGGAACCTCTACAGAACCTCTACATCCTCTGAGAAAAGGGTTGCCAAAATTGGTCGTTAGTTAAGACCAATGACACTAATGTCCTCTTTGGGGGAGTGGCACCCTAGTGGTTAGGGCATTTCACTTGGAATCCTGAGGTTCTGAGTTAAAGCCTCACTTCCACAGACTGCCGGTCTGGATCCATGAGCAAAGACCTTTAACCCCCACACTGCTTACAATTGCAGCCGACTGCTCCACAAAGGGATAGATTAAATGCAGAAAGTTATTTTGTTGCTCTGTACTTGTGACAGTGTAATGACAATAAAACGCTGGAAGGTCCAGCACTGATCAGAATAACACTTCAACAGTTCAGGCGGTGGCAACCTGGTCTGAAGCAGGTGACATAGAAGTGGATGCTGTCTGGGAGCAGCCGGACTTCACAACTGCATTAGAATCTCCCGCATGCCTAATTCAAGCTGGGAAATAGATTTTTGTACACCAGAACACCACTGTTTGTTTGCCGATGGATCCATGTTTGGCTCAGAACAAAAGGACCCAGTATTCGAGGTGGAAAGACAG
>NW_015151001.1:535713-538704 GCF_000732505.1 Cyprinodon variegatus | reverse complement strand
ACTGATGAGGAGTTTAAAGGCTCTTTAATGAGAACTGGGAGGAGATAGGCAGGTGAAGCAGAAGAGTAATCAGACCGGTCATCAGCGCCAAGATCATGACACTAAAAATATAATACAATAAATGGTTATAGAGTTAAGTACACTGGCATAGATCAAAAGGAAGGGGAGCTTTAGAGATCATGTGCTAATTCATCAACCTCTGTATTGGAAAGCTTGAATTGATGTACACTTCTACACATCTGGAGTTACCATATGCATCACACTTTAAATAGAATATAAAAAGATTTAATGATCTCACAATGGAGAAATTAACTTTACGTCACTTTTTTATGTGTAGATGTCAAGTTAAACCAGGACGTTGAAAACTGATGTTTCTTAATGTCTAACCACCTGGATTGCTATTAAAAAAAAAAATTAAGTGCTCCTGGACCTTTTTGCTTATCAAGCCAAATGGCTTGTTTATGAATACCCTTCTCACCTGGGCTTCACACTATGAATGTACATCGAACAAAGAACTTAAGCTCCAAGGTACAAGGTTTGAAGCTTAAGTAAGGTTTTCACTCACCTGTAGATCTTGTCCTCAGATCAATAGAAAGTTCTTTATGGGTTACAATAAACATGCTAGCCATTGTAAGAAATAAACGATAAACTGTCGTGCTGAATCCAGACAACCTATCCTTTGTATGTCATCAGGGATGATGCTTGTCAAATTGAGACTACAGCCTTTCCGGAAATATTTTCCAAAAACAATAGCTACACAAATCGGTAGAATGGCTTAAACTTCTCATTATAAAACCCACAGCATATGAAGATGACAACACTAGCATGTATCACACTACAGAAAGAAGAAATTTATTTTTTTCAACTCCATGAGGTGGACTGTGCCTATATGTCATGTCATGCAAAGAATTGTGGGCAACAGTGGAGCTTTATTCCTTTGAGGTCCTTATGCTAATCAAATTTTCAATAGGAATCCCCTATGTTAGTTGTTAGTTGATTTTTTCCCAACATCCTTTTGGTTGTGGGTAGCCTTTCAAGTTTGGGCAAGAGCTGGAAACTTAAAGAGCGAGGCAGTTAAAAACCATCGTCAACAGTGAAAACCCAACACAGATTGTACGGTACATGCAGAAGAGGATTATCAAATTGAAAAGCATACTGCAGTAATCATCACATTTACAATGGCTGGAGAGTTGTTTGGAGAAAAATAAAAACAGCTAAAGTATGAACAAACCAAGGTCAAACCTGTTTTCATCAAACAAGCAAACCTTCTAAGTATAAGCAGAGCATGAGGAGTTCAAAAAGCTCACACGTGATGCTAGATCTGTTGGTGAAACAAATTATGGTGATGGAGCTGGCCTAGTAGCAGTAAAGGAAAGCAATGCGGATGATGAAGATGAGGTAAAACTTGATGAACAAGAAGAGGCTGATCTGGTAAAAACTATTAATGACTCATTAATTAATTAAAACTGGAGGAAATCTAACAAATTATAAATTCAATTTCTGGTCCAATAGACTTAGACTCATCTTTATTTATCCCTTGGGATTACTCCTTCAGGGAAATTCTGGTTCCAGTAGCTTATATAGAGTAAAAAGAGATAAAGCAAGATGCCATTAAGTTACTGTACTACTGACCTTACAAGATAAGTAAACAAATTACACAGGCTATACAGTAGTTGGCATGTGTTAATACACAGTGCAAGAGTATTGCACACGACTGACAACAGGTAATGTTGTGCATAAGATGTCCAAGGAGGGGGTGCCAACCCTTGTCCCTCTTCCTATCACCTCCAACTTCCCCCAAGTGAGGAGTTGTCCTCCAGTAGTACCAACTTAGTCTTTAGTCCATTCTTCCAAAGTCTATGACCAGCTCCATCATCTTGGAGATGTTGAGCCCCAGGTGGGTGGTGTGGCACCAGATGGCAAAGTCCCCCACCAGACTCCTGTACTCCTCCTCTCTGTTGTCCCTAATACACCCCACAATGGCTGTGTCATCTATAGAGACACATCAGTCAATTATATTAACAGCGTTAATATTGGAGACCGGTCCCAAGGTTCCATTCCCCAATTAGCAATACATGTAACAGCAAAGCTCCTAATGTTTGCCTACTTTAAAAAGGAATGGAGAATTCTTGAGGAGGATGTTTACCATCTGACAATGATCCAGCACAGAAAAACAAAGGCAGTGGAAGAAAGGCTTAAAGCTGGGGGATTCTAATTAAAACCGTGAATATTTTCAGGAAAGATTATGATCCTACTTTTGAATATGCTCTACTGAATCAAGTTCTATTAACAGGCCAGCCTGAGGGTTTGGCAAGTTAAAGGTATTGTGGACAATGTTCTCAAATTTATTAAAGACCCACCCTCTCCACGTTAATAAAGGTGCGTGTGAGAGCATGCACAAGCCTATTTCTCCTTGTGCATGCTCTCTTTAAAAGTTGCTGTTCTCATAGCTCATACAAGCTTACTGTGTCCGAATGTCCGCCTTAAACCCTAAATCCCTCAATCACTATATAGATTGGGGACTTTAAAGTGAACCTCAGACAACTTATCATTCAGACAATGATCACTTCCCCATTGGTCCACTGTGCGGTGCCTGTGCAATCTTTGTTATTATTCGCCACTGTCAGGTAGCTACAGCCTATGGAGATGACAGGCCGCTGTGACAGCAAATCCCATAATGCTTTACGCCTTCTTTACTTCTCATACACTTCATAGACACTTTTTCTCTTATGAACCTTGGCCATTTTCAAAGAACCTTGGTGAGAAAGGTGAGCTTCAATGATTGTCTGAAACAATAGCTCACCACAGATATACGCCTGAAAGTGCGCATGCACAGAAAAAGATAGCTAATGGGAGGAGCATGTAAGACGGCATTACATAAACATATCACCAGAATGCTTAGGAAGGACCACTTATTTAGATGATCCACCCTTAAATATTATGTTTGCTTAAAAGTATAGTGGATGGTGTTCCTCCACTATACTTTTAAGC
>NW_015151001.1:531176-534565 GCF_000732505.1 Cyprinodon variegatus | reverse complement strand
TTTGTATCCTCTAAAACAAAGTACCAGAGTGTAAACGGAAGACTTCTTCTAGTCTTTCAAAGATCCTAACTGTAATACACTGTAATACCATGGGCAATAAAAAAGAAACATCATAATGCTGCCATTTTTAGTTTGTAGGCCACTTGGTATGCAGGTGAAGTTGTTCCCTCAGCATTTTTCATTTTCTATCTCCCTGTCTCTCCCACCCTACTCCCTTCATGTAAGAGCAATATTCAAATATGTAGTAAGATGGAGCTACAAAGCATTAGTAAAACCAGGCAGACCTGCCAGACAGCATCCACTGACGCAGTGAAGTGTTTTACTGACAGGCTGTATTTAAACACACGTTGATGACATTCCTTTAATTCTGTAGGTTTCCCTGTTCCTAGGCCTTTGAATCACATATTACCACACCCTTGTCATACAGCACTTTTTGAATTCAATCCAAAGTATATATTACATGTTCAGATCCGGTTCGTCTATTTGGCTGCTAGGTGTTGTACTAGCAAAGGGAAAATAAATTGCTTTGAAAAGTAGTTGGTTGCTTTGTCATTTTACCATTTACCATTTGTCTGGGTTTGAATTTGGTCTGTTTAATGAAAAATTAACATAAACTAACAATCCTTTTCGTATATTTTTTCACAAATGTTATTTATAAAATAGGGATGATTGGTAAATCAGTCTCACCTTTACCGAAAAAGCTTGTGTTTTCAACAGATATAAAATAACTAGGAGAAATTCTGAATAGAAAAGGCAACGGCAAACACATCTGGAAATTCTCTTGTTTCTTTTTTTAAAAGTTGAAGTGGATGTGTCCAAAGTCACTATTGTTCTCAGTAACTTTGGTCATAAATAACAAAAGAAACAGCAAATATCTATGTCCATAAAAAAAAAGAATAAAGAAATGATAAATAAGTGATGAAGAAATGCGAGGAGCTTTTTCACAATGTAGATTTTCTTGAACATTCAAAGAAAGACATACCTCATATTGTCCAAAATCTACACAGATTCAAAAATGTGTTTAAAATATGTTTAAAACGTTTTCAATTCCAATGCAAAATTAAACTTTACTTTCAAAAAATATATGAATTCCTCTCATAATGCCATCTTGTTTGCAAATGACATACTCATACCACCAAATGAACAAACATTTATAACAACCATTTGAACACCCCTCCTTGAACCGCCTCCTTAATGTGGTGGAGGGGTTTCAGTGCCTGGGTGATCCCAGAGGATATGTTGTCGGGGGCTAAATGCCCCTGGTAGGGTCTCCCAAGGCAAACAGGCTTTGGGTGACAGGTCAGGCGAAGAGTGATTCAAAAACCCTTATGATGAGGACCACATCGAGGCACGAGACGTCCCCCGGTACGGCGAAGCCGGGACCACACTCTGGAGCCAGACCTGGGGTTCGTCGGCGAGTGCCTGGTGGTCGGGTTCTTCCTCGCGGGAGCCCGAAGGAGCGATGCGAGGCCATCCCCCAGTGGGACCACCACCTGCAGGGGGAACAATGGGGGACCGGTGCAAAGAAGATTGGGTGGCAGCGACCTGATCAGCAGGCACTTGAACTGGCTCTGGGAAGGTGGAATGTCACCTCACTGGCAGGGAAGGAGCCCGAGCTTGTGCGGGAGGTGGAGTAGCTAGAAATAGTTGGGCTGGCCTCCACGCACAGCCATGGCTCTGGAACCCAGCTCCTTGAGACAGGCTGGACTCTCTTCTACTCTGGAGTGACCCGCAGGAAGAGGCGGAGGACGGGGATGGCGCTGCTTGTCTCCCCCCAGCTCAGCCGTCTTGTGTTGGAGTTCACATCGGTAGAGGAGAGGGTCGCATCCCTTGTCGGGTTGAAGAGAGGACTCTGACAGTTGTTTCGGCCTATGGGCCGAACGGCAGTACGGAGTAGCCGGGGCCTTCTTAGCATCCCTGTTAGAAAGCGCCCGTCCCGGGGATTCCATCATTCTACTGGGAGACTTCAACGGCCACGTGGGAAATGACAGTGACACCTGGAGGGGCGTGAATGGTAGGAACAGACCCCCAGCTCTGAACCCGAGTGGTGTCTCATTATTGGACTTCTGTGCAAGTCACGGATTGTCCATAATGAACATCATGTTCAGGCATAAGGATGTCCATCGGTGCACCTGGCACCAGAACACCCTAGCCCGAAGGTCAATGATCAACTTTGTAGTCGTATCTTTTGATCTTCGGCCGCATGTCTTGGACACTCGGATGAAGAGAGGGGCGGAGCTATCCACCGACCACCACCTAGTGGTGAGCTGGATACGGTGGAAGAGGTGGAAGCCTGAAAGACTCGGCAGGCCCAAACGAGTAGTGAGGGTCTGCTGGGAACGTCTGGTGGAACCCTCGGTCAGGGACGTGTTCAACTCCCACCTCCGGGAGAGCTTCTCTCAGATTCCGAGGGAGATTGGAGACAGGGGGTCGGAATGGGCTATGTTCTCTGCCTCTATTGTCGATGCAGCTGCCCATAGCTGTGGCCGTAAGGTTTGCGGTGCCTATCGTGGTGGCAATCCCCGAACCAGGTTGTGGACACCGATAGTAAGGGATGCTGTGAAGCTGAAGGAGTCCTATAGAGCTTGGCTGGGACTTCTGAAGCAGCAAGCAGGTACCGTGAGGCCAAGCGTGTCGCGGCCCGGGCGGTTGCAGAGGCAAAATCTCGGGCCTGGGAGGAGTTTGGAGAGACCATGGACAAAGACTATCAGTTGGCCTCAAAGCGATTCTGGCAAACCGGCGCCTCCGGAGGGGAAAGCAGTGCTTCGCTAACACTGTTTTCAGTGGGAGTGGGGAACTGCTGACCATGAAGGAGGATATTGTCGGACGGTGGAAGGAATACTTTTAGGATCTCCTCAACCCGACAGACACGCCTTCCATGGGGGAAGAAGAGACGGGGTGCTTGGGGCTGGATTCATTCATCACCCAGGCAGAAGTCACCGAGGTGGTCAAAAAACTCCACGGTGGCAAGGCTTGGATGGGATCCACCCTAAGTATCTTAGAGCTCTGGATGTTGTTGGGCTGTCATGGCTGACACATCTCTTCAACATCGTGTGGATGTTGGGGGCAGTTCCGCTGGATAGCAGACTGGGGTGCTGGTTCCCCTCCACAAGAAGGGGGACCGAGGGTGTGTTCCAACTATCGGGGAATCACACTTCTCAGCCTGCCTGAAAGGCTGATTGTCGAACCTCGGCTGCAGGAGGAGCAGTGAGGTTTTCATCCTGGCCGTGAAACAGTGGACCAGCTCTACACCCTCTGCAGGGTGCTTGAGGGTTCATGGGAGTTTGCCCAACCAGTCCACATGTGTTTTGTGGACTTGGAGAAGGCATTCGAACGTGTCCCTCGTGCTGCCCTGTGGGGGGTGCTCCAGGATATATATATATATATAT
>NW_015151001.1:529682-531140 GCF_000732505.1 Cyprinodon variegatus | reverse complement strand
CCTATGGGCCGAACGGCAGTACGGAGTAGCCGGGGCCTTCTTAGCATCCCTGTTAGAAAGCGCCCGTCCCGGGGATTCCATCATTCTACTGGGAGACTTCAACGGCCACGTGGGAAATGACAGTGACACCTGGAGGGGCGTGAATGGTAGGAACAGACCCCCAGCTCTGAACCCGAGTGGTGTCTCATTATTGGACTTCTGTGCAAGTCACGGATTGTCCATAATGAACATCATGTTCAGGCATAAGGATGTCCATCGGTGCACCTGGCACCAGAACACCCTAGCCCGAAGGTCAATGATCAACTTTGTAGTCGTATCTTTTGATCTTCGGCCGCATGTCTTGGACACTCGGATGAAGAGAGGGGCGGAGCTATCCACCGACCACCACCTAGTGGTGAGCTGGATACGGTGGAAGAGGTGGAAGCCTGAAAGACTCGGCAGGCCCAAACGAGTAGTGAGGGTCTGCTGGGAACGTCTGGTGGAACCCTCGGTCAGGGACGTGTTCAACTCCCACCTCCGGGAGAGCTTCTCTCAGGTTCCGAGGGAGGTTGGAGACATGGAGTCCGAATGGGCTGTGATATCTGCCTCTATTGTCGATGCAGCTGCCTGTAGCTGTGGCCGTAAGGTTTGCGGTGCCTGTCGTGGTGGCAATCCCCGAACCCGGTGGTGGACACCGATAGTAAGGGATGCTGTCAAGCTGAAGAAGGAGTCCTATCGAGCCTGGCTGGCTTGTGGGACTTAAGCAGCAAGCAGGTACCCTGAGGCCAAGCGTGTCGCAGCCCGGGCGGTTGCAGAGGCAAAATCTCGGGCCTGGGAGGAGTTCGGAGAGGCCATGGAAATAAGACTATCGGTTGGCCTCAAAGTGATTCTGGCAAACCGTCCAGCGCCCACGGAGGGGAAAGCAGTGCTTCACTAACACTGTTTTCAGTGGGAGTGGGGAGCTGCTGACCTTGAAGGAGGATATTGTCAGGCGGTGGAAGGAATACTTTGAGGATCTCCTCAACCCGACAAACACGCCTTCCGTGGGGGAAGAAGAGACGAGGTGCTTTGGGCTGGATTCGTTCATCACCCAGGCTGAAGTCACCGAGGTAGTAAAAAAACTCCACGGTGGCAAGGCTTCGGGGGTGGACGAGATCCGCCCTAAGTATCTCAGAGCTCTGGATGTTGTTGGGCTGTCATGGCTGACACGTCTCTTCAACATCGTGTGGATGTTGGGGGCAGTTCCCCTGGATAGCAGACTGGGGTGCTGGTTCCCCTCCACAAGAAGGGGGACCGAGGGTGTGTTCCAACTATCGAGGAATCACACTTCTCAGCCTGCCCTGAAAGGCTGATTGTCGAACCTCGGCTGCAGGAGGAGCAGTGAGGTTTTCATCCTGGCCGTGAAACAGTGGATCAGCTCTACACCCTCTGCAGGGTGCTTGAGGGTTCATGGAAGTTTGCCCAACCAGTCCACATGTG
>NW_015151001.1:517101-528362 GCF_000732505.1 Cyprinodon variegatus | reverse complement strand
AACTATGATGAATTAAAATCACCAATTAGACTTACGCACGCATCTTTCTCGTGTTTCACTTGGAAACAGTTCATAGATCTTTTAAAAAGATTGTTACCTTACAGTATTCACTGTATAGTACATTTCAATTTTCCCACTGCAAAAATAAATTAAAACAAACAATACAGTCTTGTACATGACGTTACACGTACAAAAAAAATAAACTCAATGTACATGTGGTAACAGAAAAAAAAAGACAAACTGCTGTGTCCTGTGTCCCTCAATTCGAATACCATAGCCCTCAACTTTATGGAAATGGTCAAGTGGGACTACAGCCTTCCAACAAAATTACAATTCAACTCAGTTTATTTATATAGCACCAATTCACAACACATGTCATCTCAAGGCACTTTACAGTTCACCAGTTCATAAAGTTAAATTGATTTTATAAGGAAAACCAGTTGATTGCATTAAATCCTTGACTTGGAGGCCTCACGCTAAGCATGCTTGTTGCGACAGTGGAGAGGAAAAACTAAATTTTAACGAGAGGCAACCTCCAGCAGAACCAGAACAATAAATAAAATTTGTCTAAATGTAGAAAATGGATGAAGCTTCTTCTTAAACACCTAAAACATGTGAAGGTGTACATTTTCATGTGTTAAACAAAGTTCATGTCAAAAACTAATACATTTTTCTTAGGTGGGCTGTGAGTATATGTCCTGTCATGGAAAGGAATCTGGGAAACTGTACACTGTGTCTAGGTACGTACCTATGCTAACTGCACTGGTGCAAAAAGAAGCATACTGATTCTTGGTCCTAGGAACCTCCAGCAATATTTACATAGAACTGTATATGGTGACCATGGATGCACTTTCGCTTAAGTGTCTTTTTAACGATTTTAGGTGTTTTGATGGGGCCAAGGTCTCTTTGTTGCCATTTTCTACTCAAGCTCTTTTTATCTGACAGGATTGATCACCTTTTGTTAAGGTGTTCAATCCTGTGCAAAGTTAGGACAATTGCTTTACATTTTTTTGAAAATATAAACATTGTTCTGAATGCCTGAGAACTGTGTGATTAGTGTTTTGACATTTAGTATTTTAAAACTGCAACTAGACCGGAGAACAGAAATTATGTTTGAATTTCAGAAGTGGTTGGTGCATGAGCTCACCGTGTGTCAAGCATACTTTTTTGTCTGTCAACTGTAATGGGGTCAGGATTTTTCTTTTGTCCTTGTAACTTGGAATTTCTAAATCCTTGTCAAGTTTGATAATATGCAGTCTGAAGCTTATGTAGCCTTCATTTTATAATTTCTCTGTTCTGTTCTTCACTCATCAGAATCACCTTGTTGTTTTTTTTTTTCATTTTTATGAGGCTATAGAGTAACAGTTTTAAATGTTTCCTTTAGCCTAATCCTAGGGGTGTGGGATTAATCGAATGGATTTATTTTTCAATATTTTGGTTTCCAAAGATTTTTTTTTAAAATCTACTCCTTGGGCTTCAACAGCTCAGAGTGTCATCATTCTAACACTTTTTGTTTTTAGCCATGTACTCATAACTGATAAACTGTCTCACTAGCTGCAAAAATTTAGCTTGTTACATTTTCATTGTTTGTTGTGAAACAGGATTATTTTATAAGCATGTTTTACAACTTGAACTTTAATACGCTTTAAATTAAGGTAACCTCCCACAATGGATAATTGCCATCGAAGCTAGTTTTTAAAAGCAATATATCTCATTTGCTATTTTATTATGAAATTTAAATGAGGAAAAAAAGAAAATCTATCCGATTTGGTAGAACAAAATCAGAGATTAGATTTTCAAGCCATATTTCCCAACCCTGCTGCCAAAGTTGGAAGATGNACTTCAAGTTTCACAGTTATGACACATTTGGCAAATCCAAAGTGTTTACTCTTGTGTAGAAAAGTAGAAATCCATCAACAGCCCAACAAACTATGCGCATCACATGGATGACTAAGTGCTAGAACCTGCTTTGACTGAAACAACTTGTTCTCTTAATGACTTCATCAGCCTCATACGTCAATGTGGAAATTTTTTAAATGCTTTTCAGTTTAATTCATACTTGTTGGCCTTCATCTTATTTATTTTCCGTAAATGCCCGCCTTAACATTTCAATCAAGTCCATTTTTAGATTGTTTGGGTATTTCCAATTCCCTACTTTTCTTCATAAATTTTGTCTGATGTATGTTGCCGTGACAGGGATCATTGTCCCGTTGTCCTGGCCCAGTTTCTGCCACACCTCAGCTGTCAGACAACTGAGCTCATGATAGATTTGAGGATGTTTTGGTGTACAGGGGATTTACGAGTTGGGAAGATGACTGAAGGCCTTGTGATTGCAAAACCCTAGATCATCAGTACTTTACCCTTGTGCATTTTACCATCTATTGGGTTCAAATGTTTACACTTTGGCCCAAAGATAATTGCTCATGAAACCTTGTATTTTCGCTCGATGAAGCATTAGAAGTGTACAGTAATTTGTAATACTGTTTAATAGTACAGTTTGTCTAGCATGAATAGTAATTTCCCGAAACTAAGGTTTTGGACATTTAGACACGGTCTTATAGTGTTTGTCAAATTTTTATTTTAGTAGAGCGCAAGCTATACTCATTAATTTATTCTAAGTTGTCATGAATTTAGTTTACTCCCTTTGTTTTTTAAATTCAATAAAAAAATGAAAAATAAATAACAACGGTAGTTGAATAATTCATGATATCCTATTCAGCAGCTCTACTTAACTTATTTGAATGTTTTAAGGATATTTTGATAAAAAAAAAAAGATGTATCATTTATAACAATGTATCTCGAACTAAAACTACATTAATGCAGTTCTTACTATAGTTGCTGCATTGCTGCTGGTGATGCTAAAGAAATATATTTACAATCATTTTAAAAATGTGGTGCTACTGTCCTCTTACCTGATAATTATATTGTCTTATAACAACTCTTCTGTTGCAAGTGTGACTCATGTCTGCGCAGCCTGATTCTCTCTCTCTCTCTCTCTCGTAGCTAGAACTTAGAGTTCTACTGTTCTTGATTCACCTTCCCCTTATGACGTCTGTCTAAAGCGTTCTCGACTCAGTAATCTCTCTTCTTGGGTGTCATGGTTTCCTGGTGACGGTTCCAATGTTTAGTTCTAGTTCTACACACTCTGCACCTACACACTCCAACTCGAATAATCTATTGCAAAATTACTCATTATAAGTGCCCAGCTGTTAATTGAACCTTTCTTTGAAGTTAATGCATTGCTATTGGTGTCTGAATATAGTACTGGAGCTGGAGCTGCTGTGCTGATCTGAATATCCATACATCCATCATGATCTTGGACAGGGGTTTTCAAAGTGGGGGTCAGAGACCTTGGGGGGCCACAGCAGATTGGCAGGAAAAGTATAGCACAAAAAAGTGAGTCATTTAATAAACTGGGTAACTAACAACCAAAATAAACCACAAATAAGCACAAAAACAACCCTATGAATAAAATACAGGTAATCTTCCGAATAGACTAAAGAAAATTCTACCAGGCCAAGCACGGCATTGGTTTTGTGAGGGGATTTCTCTGTGCGATGATCCTGTGCAAACCTAACATTTCCATTTTTATTTTAATTGACTGTAGCTTATTGCAAGAATTACAAGCCTCGCACAAAGAACAAAATGAAAGTATGGTTCTGTGTTGAGCTTAAACTGGACACAATTTGGTTAAAATGCAGGAAATCGCATCTAAGAAATAAGAAAAAAAGTCTTCTGGGGGAAGAGCCCCAGACCCCCCATGACAATGAAGTTTCTCTAGGACCCACGCATCCCTTATTTCCAATTCTGAAAGGCGGCATCCTAAGTTAATGGTCTTGATCCGAACCCCGAGTGGAGGCTGTGGGGATCTTACCGGGTACTTGCAACCTTCTCAGATCACAGGCCCACTGCTCTAACCACCAGGCCAACACTCCCCATAATTTAGGTAAGTTGGTAAATAGCATCAAACCACAGAAAGCAAATCATAGAAAAAAAAGAGGATTTCATAAATATGTTTAGTTCTGAAAAGGCTTGTGTTTGTGCAGTCAGGAAAACAATAGACTGTTCAAATCTAGAACTACCCACTTTTTTTGTTTTTTGCATGAACACCTTGAACAGGACAGTGCAGATTCTTTTCTCTGTTAAACAGGTGTTAAGGAAACTACAGACTACAATGATGTAACTGAGTTTTACTAAAACTAAACTCCTCCTCCAATACCCACGCTGACAGATTTATCCACTATTCCCCTTGACAGCATATTTTAGTTTAGCAAAAAATGCCATTTAAAAATGGTGTTAACTTGTACAAAATGTTCTTTAACCATGATGCCACCACATTTTTGAAAAGGTTTCGGTCAGCCCCTGAAGATTAGATAAGATTGTTTCTAAGTGCTTGTAGGAAACACTTTGACTGGGAATGATACTTCAAATTTTGAATACCTGCATGATGCAAATGCAGATTAAGTTTCCATAGTCAGCATAAGTAAGTTTAAAATACTTGTATCTGCTACCCGTTGCTCTGCCAACAGATCACAAGGTGAAAAAGGTAAAGAATATCAAAGTGTCTTTTACAGGAAGCACAAAAATATATCCTGATGGGAACATTATGAGGAAACATAGAAAAAAAAAACAGCAGCCGTGGTGATTACTGACATTCCTGTTGTGCCAGAATTATAGATCAGTATTCAAACACAGACTAAAGACTATATCTTCTTTATATTTGTGTTTCTTATTTCGCTTTGCTATTGAAAAGATTCTCTCTGTCGCCATCTAGAATCACTCTTGCCCCTCAGCCCAAAAACATCCAAGCTTTGATAGTAAATGATTGTACATTTGTATTAGGCTCATAATGTTTGTGTTTTCCATGCATCTCCTTTTTTATTGACATGGATTCTTGACACTTACCTGTTTACAGCTGAGATAGTCTTAAGCAGGATTAACCCCTCATCAGTATAAGTGGATGTCACATTTCTGTTATGCAGTGAAGATGTAACAGATTCAGATGTTATCGTCCTTTTTTTGAGTAGATCTACTTTTTGTTTTCATAACTTATTACGGCTGTAAAAAGCTGAACTTGTTGCTTCTTCAGAAATGGGTATGTTAACACGTTAACAAGAAACATGCAAAGAATCTGGATAAGCCAAAACATTTCCACACAGCGTAGTTATTAATCCTCAACAAAATGTCACAACTCTTTTCACAGAACATTAATACACATTTTTGCAAAGGAAAACATTTTTCTTATATTGTGAACTGTACAAGAAACAAATAGTGAATATAACAATTTACACCAAGTTTGGTTAAGTAACTTTACAAAAGTAGTAAAGTCTGTCTAATTGTAATAGATATATAACCCCATTAGAAAGTAGAGAAGGTTGTTGCTGGATACATTTAATCCTTCTGTCGGTCTATGAATCACTGAATGGATCAGCACCAAAATACATAACAGATTTGTTGTCAGTGTATTAACCTCCCAGACCACTCAGGTCTTCTAGTTCCAGCCCACTTTGTACAAGAACTAGAACCAAACATGGAGAGGCAGCATTTAGTTCCTATGCTCCACAGATCTGAAACAAACTCAGAAACGACTCTAGAAATGCTGAAAGCCTGATTTCTTTTAAGTCAAAGATAAAACCCATTTCTTTAGAACTGCTTTTTACCGTTGAAGTTAAACTGTTAACTGAGGTGCTGGTAAAGATTCTCAGTCATCCAGGTCATTCCAAAAAAGTAAAAAAAAAACAAAAAACAAAAAAGAAAACAATCCACTGGACTTTGTTTCCAAGTTTGAAGATGTTTCGCATTTTGAATTAAAAAGGCTACTGGATGGGAAGCGAAACGTCTTCAAACTTAGAAACAAAGTCCAGTGGATTGTTTTTTTTTTTTTTTGGAATGTAACTAAGGTATTATTAGTGTAAGGTTATCCGTTAAACAAGGTTGTGGTCCAACTGTTTATGTGTTCTGCTACCTGCTTTTATCATGTCTTTTCTTTTCTTTTCCTTCTATCATAATTAAGTTGCTTGGCATCAGTGGCGCCGGATACAGGAGTCCACCCTGCAACCAGAGGATTGTATTTTCAAGCCCTGGCTCTGGCATTCAGTGTCTTTGTGTCCTTTGTTATGGTAGTAAGAGGGCCTAGTGGTGCCAGTTTCTTTGGTCATTGTGCATATTACCTTTTCCGTCAGAGCTCATTCTCTTCTTTTTAACCTGCAGGCACCTGTTTGCAGTCCTACGTATGTTAATGGTTGTTGTTGTTGGCTAGTTGTTTCTGTGGAAGCATCACACATCAACACCTCTAGCAAATGCATAAAGGTTTCATTGTTGTCTTTTTTTGCAAAGATACTTTCGGTTCCGCTGTGGATATGCGTTCAGCCTTAAAGGAGGATCATGAAGTTAGATCAACAAAAAATGCTCTGCTATCCAGGTTAGCAGATGTCAACAACTTACAACTGTTGTGAGCTAACCAGAATGTGTTTCAATGTGCAGTTAAGCTGTTTCTGCATCAGTACTAAAAATGCTAAGTCCCTTTGATTAATAAAGCATTGCTGCATACTTATAACTGGTCTGATAAATCAGCCCATTTAAGGTAAATGTGATATTTTAGATTGAATATAGATTTACTAATGAACCTAACCTTCATCAATGGGGAAACTGAGAAACTGGGAAGACCCATGTATGCTCACTGGGAACATACAAATCAAGACTTTAAGCTAATAATCACTGTATTACCATGCAACCCAAAAACTGGAGCACAATTTTTAGTTTTAGAAATTATTTCATTTTGTATTATTTAAGTAGAATTTTCACTTACAACCTTTTACAAATGGGTGGAATAAACAAATCTGGGGTCATTTGGTTTGCAAAACCATGTTTTGAATAATCTGTGCCAGGCTTTTACTTTCAGTACCTAAACCGAGGAATAGCTTTAGTATGACGTCTACTCTTTACAAACACTGTCACATGGTTAGACTCTACAATGGTGCCTTTGAATAAAAAGTATTTTTCTAATCATTGGTTTATCAGAAAAACAACAAGCTCTGCTTAACTTCAATAGATGCTTCAATCAGTTGGTCTCTTTTGGCGCAGCACACTATGAGCCATCCTTTATTAACAAAAGGTTTTTTGTATTCCTTCTGGCTCTGTTAATAGTTTAAAGTAACAATGAAACAATACTGTGAAAGTGAGCAGGGGATGCTGGCCGTTCTGCTACATGTACTTCATCTTTTTGTGACTCTTCTACTTTTATGATGGTAGTGGGGAACTATGAATGGCCACTGTGGCTGCCAGGAGTCAATCAAAGCATGACTCTTGGCATGTTTTATTAAAGAATAAAATGCACAGATGTTGTAATTTAAAGAAATGATTTTGGAGTTGATTATCTTTCAGCTATTAATGCATCTGAAATTAGGAAACGTTAAATCAGGTGATAAAAGGACAGAAAGTATATAGGGAGTGTAGTTTAACATAGTTTGGAATCTGTTTTATGCATCTGTGATTTTAGAACCTGGTAATTAAAAGACCACATGCACCATTTTTTGTTTAACCTTATCTAAACCACGATGGGCCTAGGTGATCATTAGTGGACTAAGGGCTGCTGGAAAGATTTGACAAGTTAAAACCTTTCGAAACTAACTCGACAAGTTTTGCTCTCTCTCTTCAATTAAAAATAAATGTCTGATTTGGAACAAAGAAGAGTCATTAAGTTAGTTATACACACCCAAGTACTGTCGGGAGTGGCTGTTATGTGTAAAGTTATTTTTGCCATTTGGAATTAAGGCTAAATTGTTTTCTTACACAAGCATTTTAAAAGATCTCCTCTACAGCATAAACTTTAAGGCTGAAAGTAATTAGACAGTAGATGAAAACTCATTGAGTAAAATTTCTGCTATGTCCAACATTATTGTACTGTAACAATATTTTTTTTAGTACGTTGTTTTTTTTTTGGCACGTTTAAAATCAAACTTTTGTATTTGATTTATGTATGAATTACAAACAACTTAAATAGCTTAATAAAGAACAAGTTAACTGTTACAAGTACTTGTGGAGATTTTGAAAATCAGACCGCATTGGATGACTAGTTGGCGGTGGGTTTACCTCGCATTGCAAATGACATGGCTGAGACCCGTTTCACTCAACTGGGTCAGTTTAGTGCTGCTAAGAAAAAGGGTGTTGAATGTTAATAGTTACCTGGTATATGGGTGATGAGATAAACAACATGTCTAAAAGTCTTAGCAGCTATTCAAAATGGCCCTTCTCAGTCAAATGCCAGCAAAATGGCAGCCCACTTCCCTCCAACTTCCAGTCACTGGAGTGACCCCTATTTCTTTTTTTTTTATTATTCTAACTCCACCCTTTCACTGAATTACAGAGTCTAACCAGGAGATTGTTCCTCTTTAGAATTTAATATCCACAAATCATGACAGAAAGAATATTTCAGGACAAGTATTAATGTTTAAAAATGAATTTTAGGGGACCAGCCAAGGGCCCATAAAGGAAAGTGGGGAAATTTTGAATGGCTACTAATGTATTTAGAGAACAGCAACTTACCGGTAGCCAAAATGGACATGCACATTATTAGCGCTCCAGCTTTGTTGGTGTTAACAGTACAGTATTTGCTAATGAAACAAACATGAAACTGAGTCTTTTCAACAATTTTGAGCTTATCTCTTTATCGTCCAAGTGTAATTTTTGGTAACTTGGACATAAACTAAAGACCCCTTTAATGTAAACAAGGCAAAATCATGAGGTCAGATGTTGTCTGGAGGTTCTGCAAGGTCCACCTAAAGCCAACTGTAACTCCTACATAGAATGTCACCAGAAAAGGATTGCGATTATTGCAAAAATAGAAATATCCTTTCCAGTGCCTTGAGATGACATTTGTTGTGATCTGGCGTTTTATAAATAAACTGAATTGAATCCAATGTTGGTTACTGGATTTGATATGTTCAAAAAAGTAAAACATTTAGTTCCTGTATGAGCATTAATGTTTCTTTCAATCTCCAAGTTTCTCAGCAATTTCTTATAGAAGCATTCTTTGGATTTATTTTTTTTTAACCATATCAGGGAAAATTACTGTCTTTGGTAATTACACTGACCTTGGTTTTTATCATAACTATACATGTCACAAAATAATAAGGTACTAGTGTGTCCTCCATTAAAACTCTTCACTTGAAATATTTGAATTTCGATGTCCATCCCCGAGGGTCTACAAGAGGTTAGACAACCTAAAACAAAATAATAGTTGGCTTTTTAAACTAATTTAATAAAACCAAGATCTAAATTGAAAAGTTCTGAGAACTTGAAATTTTAAGTTTATCAGCTGGAGGTAATCTTTATATGTAATAATAAATATACAAAAGTAATGCGTTATGATAATGGAAAGAAAATAATAAAGGGCTGCTTCCATCTTGTCCTTTGTTGCTAAGAGTAAATAACTTGTGAGTTTTGGTAAGAAATCATCACAAGGCACTTTAAATCCCTCCTATCCACTGTGGGAATTCACCGCACACGCTGGTTAACAGTAAAAAGGTCATTTCCTGGCCAGAATTCATTTCTCAAGACATGTTGATAAAAGCCACCATTCCACATTTTTCTCCAGCCTCAATGCTTGTGCAACGGCACGAACGTCCAAGTCTTCACGCATTGTTCACCTGAATATTTTCTGGTCTGAAACCAGTCGCCGTCTGTCTCTACTGCCTGATCCCAGACTGATATCATCACATACCTCTCACTTCATATCATTAACCAGCCGTAGGTAGAATGTATAAATAAATAACTTTTATTTAAGAGGAAAAAATTTACACATTTAGAACAACTATGATATAATTTTATTAAATATATTTACGAGAATCTGATTTAAGAAAAAAAAGAAATTAAATTTACTCTGTGTAGTAACAACTTGAAAAACTAACAGCAAAGCTTGTCCCCATTTTGGTAACTACAGTTCTAGTTTATTTTGTTTTTTAAAACCAGGATAGGTTGGCTTAATAACACCAACTTTCACTCTTCAAGATCAATAAGTTTCTTCAGATCAGACTTCAGTGTCTCCTCATCGTCCTCCTCTTCGACCTCCACCTCTATCCCATCCATAGTTTTCTGTAGGTCCTCCTTGATTCGATTCAGCTCCAGCAGTCCGTCCTGCAGGTCTTTACACACCTCTCGGATCTTGACAGCAAACTCAGTCTTTGCTCCCTTTTTCAGCTCCATGGAATCCTTTGCCAGGAAAAACACGTCCAGGGCCAGGAAGAGACCCGACATCACTCCTGTGGTGACGCTCATCACCTGTGCGGCTTTAGCAGCGCCGCCGGCGACGTTCAGGACCTGGACGGTGTTGATCAGGCTCTCTGTGTTGATAACTAAAGCCTTCCCAGCTCGGCCGCCCTCCTTCATTACATGTTTGACGTTCTGATTCAAGTGCTTTTTGGAGATGCTTTCGGCGTACTTCTCAAAGTTCCATTCGTCCAGTGTCTCCATTCCTTCCTGAATAGATCATGATTAGTCTGTTAGCAATGGTCTTAATTTAAGTTTAAAAAATTTTTATCATTACAGTAAAGTTTACACAAAAGTAAAAATGACGAATTTATGACTGTAAGTTCCCACCTGTATGAAATCCAAGCAGTCCTTGATGTCCTTAATCTCATCCTGGTAATCTTGGATCATTTGCTCCACCTTCTTGCGGTCCGTCTTTGAATGCAACGTGTCTGTGATGTTGGCTGAGGCTGATGTCACGCCACCCGCCGTGGCAATGCCGATGCCTACCGCCGTGACGATTAGTGACGTTCCTGCCGTGAAGGGTGCCAGAATGAGCCCAGTGATGGTGGTGACGGACCCGGCGACGCTGGCCACCCCGCCGCCGACGCTGGCTGTGACCGTCTTCTTGTGGAAGTTGTCTGCGGAGTCAGCCAGAGACAGAAGCTCCAGGATGCGCTGCTGGAGGGAAGCGCCCCGCTGATTGAAGAAGCGAACAAAGAGACGGGCGGCCATGAAGACTCGGTCGGCTGCTTCTTCCACAACTCTAATGAAGAAAAAATAAATGCATTCAAAATGACATTCATCCATTTGCGAACACACTCACACACTGATGGTGGCCAGACTGGTTCGAGCTGATAGAAGGGCAACAGTGACTCAAATTACCACCCGTTACAACCAAGGTGGGCAGAAGAGCATCTCTGAACGCAAAGTACGTCGAACTTTGAGGCAGATGGGCTACAGCAGCAGAAGACCACACCGGGTGCCACTCCTTTCAGCTAAGAACAGGAAACTGA